>NC_080671.1:217003849-217167849 GCF_030247195.1 Topomyia yanbarensis | reverse complement strand
ATTTTTTCCCAACCCACAAATTTCCACTACTGATCATGGAAATTTCTTGAAAACACATGGCAATAAAATTTTCTTCTTCTGATGGATACAGGATAGGCAAACAAAATCATCCGGCAAGGTTTCCTAAGCAACAACAATTGTTTCAATAGAAATCAATTTTATTGTCCTCTCAATTTTCCCAACCCACCAATTTCCACTGGTGATCATGGAAATTTCTTGAAAACACATGGCAATAAAGTTTTCTTCTTCTGATGGATACAGGATAGGCAAACAAAATCATCCTGCAAGGTTTCGTAAACAAAAATATTTCTTTCTATAAAAATCAATTTGATCGTCCTCCCAATTTTTTTTCCAACCCACCAATTTCCACTACTGATCACGGAAATTACTCGAAAACACATGGCAATAAAATTTTCTTCTTCTGCTGGATGCAGGATAGGGAAACAGAATCATTTTGCAAGGTTT
Source organism: Topomyia yanbarensis (assembly GCF_030247195.1). NCBI lineage: Eukaryota > Metazoa > Arthropoda > Insecta > Diptera > Culicidae > Topomyia > Topomyia yanbarensis. Next base: position 217,167,384 of record NC_080671.1, on the reverse strand, counting down.
CGTAAACAAAAATTTTTCTTTCTATAAAGATCAGTTTGATCGCGCTCCCATTTTTTCCCAACCCACCAATTTCCACTACTGATCACGGAAATTTCTTGAAAACACATGGCAATAAAATTTTCTTCTTCTGATGGATACAGGATAGACAAACAAAATCATCCTGCAAGGTTTCGTAAACAAAAATATTTCTTTCTATAAAAATCAATTTGATCGTCCTCCCAATTTTTTTCCAACCCACAAATTTCCACTACTGATCACGGAAATTACTTGTAAACACATGGCAATAAAATTTTCTTCTTCTGCTGGATGCAGGATAGGCAAACAAAATCATCCTGCAAGGTTTCGTAAACAAAAATATTTCTTTCTATAAAAATCAATTTGATCGTCCTCACAATTTTTTCCCAACCCACAAATTTCCACTACTGATCATGGAAATTTCTTGAAAACACATGGCAATAAAATTTTCTTCTTCTGATGGATACAGGATAGGCAAACAAAATCATCCGGCAAGGTTTTCTAAGCAACAACAATTGTTTCAATAGAAATCAATTTTATTATCCTCTCAATTTTACCAACCCATCAATTTCCACTGGTGATCATGGAAATTTCTTGAAAACACATGGCAATAAATTTTCTTCTTCTACTGGATACAGGATAGGCAAACAAAATCATCCGGCAAGGTTTCGTAAACAAAAATATTTCTTTCTATAAAAATCAATTTTACCGTCCTCCCAATTTTTTTCCAATCCACCAATTTCCACTAATGATCATGGAAATTACTTGAAAACGCATGACGATACATTTTTTAATTTTGGTTTGATGCGGGATAGTGAAACAGAATTATTCTGTAAGGTTTTCTAAGGAAAAATAATTCTTACAATAAAAATCAATTTGATAGTCCTCCCAAATTTTTTCCCACCTTCCTATTTTGGGATATTGAAATAAAAAAGTGTGTGCTCACTAGCGCCGCCTTGAGGGTGATATCCAATTTAATCATCACATCATTAAATAGTCCTTGCCCCAGTAACAATTTAGGCTTTATGGTGGTTTTATAGCCACTCATACCACTTAGATTGCACTTGTAGCGTGCTATAAAACTTTAATTGTGACTTAGATTACATTACAGTAAACGTCATTTTCCTAAATTAATAAACTTTACCTAACATGAATTGGAAGTTTTAGTCTCCCTAGCGTCGCCTGATGGGCGAATTCTGTAATTATCTTTTCGCCGTCAGGTAGAACTCGACTCGCTGATGGATATTGCCGAAGACATCACACTTCTAAATAATGTTCTCGAGATTCAGAAATTGAAAAATAATACATGCTCACTAGTGGCGCCTGGTCTATCTATTTCAATTAGTTTTGTCCATAATCGCGTAGCTCTTAACCTTCTCCAATTTTTTTCCGAGAACACCTTCTCCTCTAAGTTATTAGACGTTTGTGACATACTAAATTCCACAGTGTGCTGAAAGCTGGTACGCTCACGTTAAACTTATTCAATGATAGTTGCGTTTACGAGAGGTTAGATTTATTTACTCTATTGTATAGCACCCCTGGCGCTGCAGTTATCAAATAATTGGATATCCAATTGCTCTAAATTGTAGGTCTAAGCAAACACAAAACAACTTTACCAAATGAAGTATGGTGCTAAATGTTAACTCAGATGAAATATTCGAGCCCCAATTAGTCGAAATCCCATAAGCTAAGTGATTCCTATTAGGTGGGTACCGCTAATACGAATCCACGTAGTAGGAATCAGCGCAGTAGGAGACCCGACTGTATCAAAATTCAGTATGTAGACAACCTTGGAGAACTTTTTTATCATTTGTGGAATTATAAAAAATCCATATTGGAAGTTGTAAAACAAAACGATGAAAAATTAATTGCGCAATTCAGAAAAAATATTATTCCTCGAAGAGCTCAAAATTAACCAAGCAAGTACATATTTTACTGTCAGCTGTGCTACCGCCAGTTGCTGGACGTAGTCCTGGTAGCACAATCTTCCTGACCAATATAACTACTAAAGCATTTTCTGTTGATTTGAAAGTGATCGATTTGGATTTCAGATCCTTTGTCAGGTGATCTGCAGGGAGCCATGTGGGTATTTTTAAAACTACGTGACAGATTTGTGTATTCCAACGTTGGAATATTCAAACAAATCCATTCAGTCAATCCTTTAGACGTAATCAGCAAGAATGGTTTTATGGTAGTTCGAACTACGCATATCATTTACAATACACGACTAATCGTATCTTTTCTATAAATTGTTATAAGTCAATGGAAGTGTACTAAGTAAATTGATTAGAGAGAGCCAAATAAAAGTTTTTCAAAAATTCAACGGAAAATATGAAATTGATCTAATTATTATTTCCTTATTTCAAAGAACTTTAACATTCAATAAAGCGATAAAATATTATCAAGTGATTCATTTTCAATCGTCCTGGTCGGGACTATTGATTGATTCATAAATGAAATACGATACGGCCGTTATAAAATATACTTCCTGAAAAACTCAAATTTTCATAGCGTAATAACGCTATGGAAACAAAAAAAAGTTGTTGCTTTCAGCGTGATTTTCGTGATACCTACTCTCGAATCTCAATAAAACAAAAGAAAATGAAATATTATCAAAACAAATATATTATTTTGGTTTACAATCTCGCAAAATGCGTCATTTAAATTTTTTAAATCCAAGTATCAGTATGATAATTATTCCAAGAGAATCTGAGGAAACTTTGCTAAGATTTCTTGCATTTCTGAAAACACGAAACAACATCTGTGTTCAAAAATGTTTCAAAGCAGCCAAATCCAGCATGAAAATTAATTATAGGGATCCCAAAAATTCGTTCGTTGGTATTTGTGGAATGTCAAAAATATTTGCTTCAACTGTTATAAATTTCATCAGGTTTTCATCAATGCTGTGTGGAAATCGGTTTCTGAGAAATAAAACCAATCTTACAAAAAATTGTGACATGTGATAATTGATGGAACTTCCAAGTAATTTTCAATTTGGCAAGCCTCCATTATTGTTTGGAATAAAGCAAAAGATGTTTTTAAATATATGTTATCAATTCAACACAAAACCGTTGGTTTCAAACGATCATTAGTTTCAAAATCATCAAATATCAACATGCAAATTCGACATAGAAAATGTTTCCATTATTTGGCGTATAAAGATAAAATAGCATCGCGGTTTGTTTCAGTCTCGTAAAATAATAAAATATCATAGATCTCCCAAGAGAATCGAAAATCATCAAGTTTCAATGAAGAAATTTATTTGAAATCATTTTCAACTATTTCTACATTCAGAATTACTCAAAAAAAGTTGTGCTAAAAGCTTTCGACATTTCCAGCTTTCGTAGCACGCCATCTGCATCAACCCAAGGATAACTTTTAGTACACTTGTTTTTCTTTTCGTATCTTTCCACGCTGTTTCGCGTGCGACGGTACACTGCGTATCGCGAGGAAAATTGAAAAACGCTGTTATGAAGTTTTCCAAAACGATTTTTTCTTTGTACCATCAGATTCCTTGGTTTCTAACGAATCCGTACATATGCAACACTTGGGTAGTTTTGTAGGAAATATCGAAGAAACAGCAGGTTAAAAATATTGCTCCACTTTTGCGCACCTATACATACAAATTTTACTTTAGTTGTGTCTGTGCGGGTGGAAAAACTGCTTCTAGTAAAATGGAAATTTTTCAATGAAAAGCGGAAAATATGGAAAATCGGAGAAAATCACGTCCTATAAAAATTGTTTGGCTATGTTGTATTGGAAAAATCAAAATTTTAAACACATGATTGCAAAAACTGTGTGCTTTTTCAACCGGAAAAAGCACACAGTTTTCCGAGTTGGGAAATTTTGAATTTTCCATTTCGGCCAATTCATAGTAAAAACAATTATCTAGGTCGTGATTTTTTTCTTTTTTCCATATTTTGTCATTTTCTTTGAAAATAAAATAAAAAACCGCAAAAAAACACGAAAAATGGCGGATTGCCCGACGGGGGCCTTAAGCCGTTTTGGAATCTATAAATCATATACATACAAACATTGACTTTTATATATATAGACTTGACAATCTGTAACTGTATTAGTGTGTTCAATGGTTTGTTTTCCTCCACCTGTCATATATAGAGGAAAACAAACTGAAAATAACTTTTCGGTAGGATTGTTTTCATGATGGAATATGACCAATCGGAATTGTACGTCTCCCGAATAAGTTTTACAGCGACATAGAGCATTTCAACACCATTATAAATACTTTACGAGAGCTAATTCAAGTGTTTAAATTGGCTGACAGTTTTATATATGACAGCTGGAGAAAAACAAACCCCCAAGTTGTATGAGTGAAATCATCTGCTTAGAACTCTATGGGACCTTGGCGTATTTAATTTGTATTTGTTATCACCCTGTGCTGATAAAGTGGTGATCACCCAAATTTTACACACAAAAGAATGTTGCGGTTCAAATTACTATTTCAGAAGGTTAAATTAATTACAATGTGCCCACAATTTTCAGCTGATAATACTATGCTTTTACTGCAACGATGTAAATAGCCATTTTTACCATATCAAAATATATGCGTGTTCTGAATTTTTTACCATGTGTGTAGTACTTTTTCCCTGTATGGTATTCCTTTTTACTATAAAAGTATTTAAATTGATAGCTGCAGTATTCCCGTCACAACGTCCATTCATAGTAAATTTGACCCCGCTTGCTATGATTTTTACTAAAAGCTTGTGGATCTAATGTTCTAAGCTCATAATTCCTAAACGAAAAATGTAGTAATTCGTCATTTGAACACTTGGTTTCTATTCTGGCAGTACTATTACTGTCAGAATAGCAACCAAGTATTTAAATGATAAATTTCTACATTTTTCGTTTAGGAATTATGAGCTTAGAACACTAGATCCCTATTGTAACAACTAGATTATCTATTCTACATGATAAAAACACTGATTTGTGCTCAATGATTTCAAATTTATACCTCTTATACTTTTCAATTTTAATAAATTTGCTTGTATTTACAATGTGTACATATAACCGACAATCATCTGAGCTGTTTCCTGTGCGAAACATCGGGAATCTGGTATTTTACAAATGTTGAAAAACAATTTTCTTTCGTCAGTCCGACAAATTAGGTCGTATATTAATTGTGCAGGAAGTTGGCAGAGGGTGATGTTTCAAGACTCCAATGTTATTGAGACTTTAATTAAAAACGTCGGCGGATCTTAAACGCTTTGAGACTGCAAGACAGACTTCTACTGCAGGGCAAATTTGTGACCGGTCCATTTTACCACCGAAAAAACATCGTCCAATACTAGTCTTGGAAACCGTGCTCTGTAGTACAGATTTTGTACTCTATTATAGGATAATAATGACAGAATCCATTCGGAAATCAGATTCTGTAATTGCGGATCATGGACCTGTTCTGCAATAAAGGAAATAAAAGGACCAAAATAATTCCTCCTAAAACCATTATTAAAATCATTCAAGTACCTTCAATATTATTCACGAAAAGGTAAGGGTGTCGTCTCTAATATTGTTCGATACTTTTGCAGGATTAAATAAATAAACTTCGAAAAGAACCCCGCGAGACGCAGAACGAAAATAATGTGATTTTATCAAAATGGCGCAAACTCAGCGTCCCATCCCGATCAGAAAGACATAACAGAAAGCTATCAAATTTATATCTCATGTTGATATTTATTACTCACTGTGATATCTTTGTGATATCCCAATCAGCAAGGCAAGCAAACATACTTCAAGATTATATCTTCCGGTGATATCATTGGACTGCTAATATGAAGTCTCTTTTCATGCGTCGTTATTCAACTTTTTAAAGCAAATTTGTGAAGTTTTAGATGTAAATTGTCAGTAAGGTGTTTGACTTACTTGGTTGCATTTTGATTATAAGATTATGTACTTTCTGAGACACTCGTATGACACACAATTTCGAATATGGGGCTAATGATTTCAATGCCTTTATTCATTTTTTTGGAATCGTAAAGTTATCAACAAGATATTTTAAAGTTTATAATTTTCATATAAAAGTTATTTTGAAAAAGATGCAGGAAGTATCAAGTACTCCAGATGAAATAATAAAACGCGAATTGAAATAAAAAGCATTTTAAAACTATTTGTTATGGTTTAGTCAAATGGTTATATGATTAATTTTCTTTTAATCGATTGTGCATATTACGAAAACGAATTTTCAGAGCTTAAAAACTTTCTGATGTATACTGATTTCTACAATATCGTTATGTATTTTGAGGATCTTCGAGGATCTTCAGTCCGATTTCTCCAATTTATGCTGGTTTTTCATAAACAATTAAAATTGGCCAGTTTGTGCGTTCTCCGAACTACCAAAGCGTTGCATTTTTTTCAAACGCATAAAAATTTTTGAGTTACTTGATTGTTATATCTTTTCATTCCACGTAAGACAAGTTTGACATTTTACGGTTGAACTGACAATTGCTTTGAATGCGCAATGTTCTAATGTTTCTGCTGTATTCGATGGTTTTCGTTCCTTTTAAAAAAAATCATCGAGCTAGCAAATTTTCGTAATAGTCAAGATACTTGATTCATTTTGTAGAAAGTTAAAACAAAATAAGGCGACCTGTTCAAATTGTTGAAATATTAATATTTGTTAGTATGCTGCATAAAGCTGGCCTAGAAATCTCTGATTATATACATATCCCAGCTGATATTATCGTTCGCTGTTACAATTTAAATGAATTTTAAATAATGCTTGAAGTAGCTAAAAACTTTAATGTAAAAATATTGAATAATTCCCCTTAAAATAAAATAAAATTTAGAATGGAAAATGTATTTTAGAAAAACATGAAATATTCTAGAATTCGTCACACCGAAGAATCCTCAACGATTTCTCGAACTTTCTGATTATCTGTTATAATATTCGCAGTTAATAGATTGCACTACCGTAAAAGATTTGTATTTCTGGGAATTATTAGGTTGCGATAATTGTACTGGCTTCATCTTCCCCATATTAAAAGTGCTAATAACAAAACCTCTTGAAATTTCAAAAAGCAATCCTCAAAACTATGGTATTTGTTTATTTGAATCTATTCGGAATCATAAATAACATTTGCCGTATTCTCCGTTTATACGTTTATGTTTATTACCTTCACCAACAAGCCCCTTGGCCCCAATGGTGGTTGCTTAAACTAATTACATTTTAAAATTGACAACATTTTCGCTTTTATAGCATTCCGCGTCCGGTTGAAGTCGAAGGCCGTCGCCACACTGTTAAAAATTCGTTGGAGTCCGGTTACAGCGCTCTGGCAACCATAGTTGGTTCTCCTGAACGGAACTCGCAGAAGGGAGTTATTACGTAGAGCTCGAACGCGGGCTTGAAGATCCAGACGTCCGAGGATTGTAGGGCAATCCACTCTGGCAGAGAGTAAGTCCGAGACGAACAGGGCTCGAGAGCAGTCCCTCCGAATGCTGAGTGTATCGAGGTGTATAAGCTGGCAACGGTTTTCATAGCTCGGCAGCTGAAATCTGTTTCGCCATGGGAGATGACGAAGGGCGAAGCGTATGAACCTGCGTTGGACAGCCTCGATTCTGTCAATCCCGTTCTGGTAGTACGGATTCCAAACAGCTGAACAATATTCTAACGTTGAGCGGACCAACGCGCAGTAAAGCGATTTAAGACAATATACGTCCCTGAAGTTTTTCGCTATTCGGAAGATGAACCCAAGCTGTCGTGATGCCTTATCCACGATGTATGACGTATGTGGTTTGAATGTTAATGCCGAATCCATGATGACTCCGAGATCTTTGATGTGAGAGTGTCTTGGAATGCTCGAGCCGAAGAAATGGTAGTTAAACTGAGTCGGTTGGCGTTTCCGCGTGAACGTAACGATTGAGCATTTGCTCGGGTTTAAAACCATTCTGTTTTGATCACACCACGTGCTAAAGCTGTCCAGATCCCTCTGAAGAAGCTCGGCATCGGTTTTATCCCGTATTTGTTGAAAAATTTTCATATCGTCGGCGAAAGAAAGGCGGGGTCCTTGTAATGTGAAATTGACGTCATTAAAGTAGAGGAGGAATATTACTGGCCCGAGATGGCTTCCTTGTGGTATGCCGGATGTAGCGAAGAATGGTGCAGATAGACAGTCCTTAATGCTGATTTGGAGTTGCCTTCCATCGAGGTAGGAACGAAACCAGCGCAGAAGTTGTCCATGAATGCCGAGTTTGTCCAGCTTCGCTATTGCGATATCATGGTTGATTTTGTCGAAGGCCGCAGATAGATCCATATAAATAGCATCGGTTTGCAATCCGTCAGCGAATCCATCCATTACATATGTTGTGAACGAGAGCAGGTTTGTCGTTGTCGATCGTTTAGGCATGAAACCGTGTTGGTCATCTGCAATGTAGTGTTTGCAGTGAAAGAAAAGAGGATCTAACACAACCAGCTCGAACAGTTTTGATACAGCACTTAAACACGAGATTCCCCGATAATTGTCAATGTTCGATTTGTTTCCTTTTTTATGAACTGGAAACATGTGCGCTGCTTTCCAGCAGGAAGGGAATGTACCAGTAGTGAGTGATAGCTCGAAGACTCGCCGAAGTGGTTCAAGAAGCCCGCTGATGCACTTTTTGACAAAAATCGAGGGAACACCATCTGGACCTGGGGAACAAGATGCTTTCAGTTTGGCATTTGCTGCAAGAATGGCAGCATTATCGACACAAATTCGGTTGATGGTTCGTTCTAGAGAAGGAGTTAAATTAGCGGCGGCAGCGACTTGTTGTGGTGGCAAGCGCTCGTTGGAAAAAACGCTTGAAAATTTGTCGGAGAACAGTTGGCAAATTTCCTTAGTGTCGGTGCCTAAAACTAAATAATGTACGTAAATTATCCACTCAATGTTACCACATCGCATCGACATTATTACTAGAAATCGTGTAAAACATGTTAACGTACAAGAAAAGCGCCGATGTGCACTATTCAGAATCTAAAAACAGCCACTTTCCTAATCTGCAAAGATACCATAAAGCTATTCAGTCTATCGTAATATAGACAGCTGTAGTAGTGAGTAAAACTGCATGAAAACAAAGCGTATGACATAAGGAAAACAAACAGTCCATAGGCTTTGGCATAGTTCAATGTGTGCGTTCTGGAAACAAGATGCATCTATAATCGTTTTGGTCTTGACGGATGCGAGGAATATTATGCTAAAATTAAACATCAGTCGAAAGCAACGTCTTTGGTTCATACAGGAAACATCCACACAGAGTTGCACAAAGTCATGACCATCACTTTTTCTTCAAAATGTACGCAAAGCTTCAGTCACAAATCAAAATGATCGTCTTTTTCAGTTGAGAGAACTTTAGCAACCGAAACTGAGCATAGTGAGTACCAACAACAGTGACGAGGGAGAGTGAGATAAAAATGACGGGGCGCAGACAGTCGAGTCAAGTGACAACACACAATGATAATTTCTCTTTCTTTTTTGTCTACCGCGCGAATTCAACAAGCGTAGTTTTTGTTCACTAAATAATCACCATATACGATTCAATCACTAGCCCGTGTTTATTGACCCTTCGAACTTGCTTTAAATTCGATCGAAATCAGCAACATACTGATAGTTAAACTTAAATGATACTTATAGCTTATATGCTCCTGAATTGGTAGTAATGCATGTTGTTTTTTGACCTGGTTTACTGCAAAAATATTTATCAACAAACAGAACATATTTTTAACTAACCGAACACATCAACATTATTAAAACACAACATATATTTCTTTTGATTTCCTTACATTTTAACCCTGCCTACTGTGATTGGGTGCTCTAGACTGCGAATAAACAGAAGTTAGTTGTATGTTATTAGGGAATCCCATAGAATACAGAATGAATATTATATTATTAAATATGACATTATATGAGCAATTTACGTGGCCTACAACTCTTATTAAAACGGTGACGGAAAATGAAAGACATTATTTCTCAAACAATTTTCGGATAGCAACCAAACCAATTGTTTAATAGGTAATGTATTTGAACTGTAATATTAAATTCAAGACTTGCATCGTGCAGAATTTAAAATTTCCTTTGCTAGGCTTAATGACAATAATTTTCAAAACTGACTGTCATCGAGAGGCTTCAGTCAAACTGAGTGAACAAAAGAGCGAAAAGACAGAACATTTTTTTCGCAAAGGCACTCACGTAGTATGACTGACACTATATGTTGCTGTCACAGTGTGAGAACTTATACGGAAAGAGAGTCGAATATGAATACTTGCGATCGTGTAGGAAGGTTTTCTGTTTACGGTTACCGAATGCAGCACTGCATCCACATAAAACTCAGAATACCCAGGTTCAAATCGCTATAATCCACAAATAACCATCAGCGTGTCATATATTCGTAATTACCAATCAGCCAGCAGGTATGCAATCATTTGACGAAACTATAAAAAGCTTTTGCTACATGAAGCTTTTTGCTGCCAAACGAAAACGCCTTAATGTATGCTATATTTTTCTATTCTATTCTATTTTTAGATCTGCACGCTAAATTTGTTGATACTATATAATAGGTAATACAAGCTATATTGGCCGTGGAAGAACCTAACAAAATTTGTTATAATTCTGATAGAAGCCTATCACAGGTTGTCATATTTTTGATATATACTAGAAGAATTTCTGTTATGTTTTCTGTTATTTTACCAACTAACGAGACCAGAGTTATTACACAACTTGTTATCATAACAAAATAACACAGTCTGTAATAATTTTGCTATTTCTTTCTGATCGGGATACTACCGAAAATTACCACCTTTGTAGTATATTTTAAAGGAAAATGTAGTCAGTTGAAATTTATCGGTACACCACATTTGTGTTAATCATAAACATAGTAAATTTTAGAATGTAAGAGAAAAATGTGCATGGTTTCGGAAAAACGCGTAGTAAACTCAACAGCCAATATATTAATTTCAACCCAAAGAAATAGTTGGTTTAACTGGATAAAACTGTTAGCGTTACCATTAGATTTTTAATGGGATTATAGTATGTTTTACTATAATGCTATTAAAATGACTCTAATTTTTGTTATTGTGAACATTTTGAACTATAGTAATTTTGAACACATTTATCAACGACACGACCTGAAACTTAATGAAATATTGTGAAAAAAAGAGTCCGAGTCATTTACCGCCAGTTACCAGTATATTGAGGGACCCCTTGACTCGTACGAAAAAAATATTTTTTCAGCAACACTTCTTTGTTTATTGATTTTCAGTTGCTGTATAGAAACTATGTTATGTTTACAAAATCACCTTCCTAGTTACTAGAAAAACGTAGTTATTGGTACCGGAAGCATTCACGTTTTTTTTTTTTTTTTTTCCAATTCGTTTATTTGATAAGGCAGGTTTGCGTTAGCTTAAAGGTGCCAATTTTGTTTTGTTTTACATTTTAAATTACTTAAAACTAGGGGATTACATATTGATTAGCTATACATATACACAAGGGGGTAATATAATTTTCGTTAAATTAGGGGGTCATTTAGTTTTTATGGCAATATGGTTTGACATTTTTAGCAATGAGATTATTGGAGCAAATAATGTTTAACTAAGGGGGAAAATTTATACGACTATCTTAAAAGTAGAAATAATTAGAGGGCGTGATTAAATTTTGTAAAGATTCGGAGACATTAATTAGAGTTATTTTATGTGGTAGTAGAGTTGGGCATTTTCAACGAGATCATATAATATAATAGTTAAAACTAGAAAAGGCAAGAAGAGCTAAATGCTTCATGAAGATATTTGGGGGGGGGGGGAAGGGGTGTTACTTCTGTGTATAAGAGTCAGGGGAAGTAGGGTGGACAAACATGGCAGGGGGAGAACATTATTTCAGTTTCAGACTTCGGGAGATCAACGGATGGATTACAGAATCAGGGTGGCCTTCATCAGGAAGAATCATGTACTGGGACGCCGGGTGGTCGTTCTTAAGATGGCAGGGGTTTCTCCAGACGATTTCGTAGTGCGGCTCAGGTGTTGATCGGCTACATTTCGAGTTGTGCGTGTGATGTTCGTGCTTTAGGTCCCGTGTTTGTTGGCTCATTTGACAGGGATGTTTTGTGTCGCCTTGGAGTCGCATCAAACCATCGTGGGTGTATGGTACAGGTGGAAGAGAGCGTTTCTGAGAATTATAAGGAAAAAGGGGCAGTTAAAGTTGGATATTGATGGTTTTTATGAAGGTGTATATAAGGGACATATAGAGGACATCGCGGCTTGCCAACACATCTCGAACCGGGACGTTGGGTGGTCTTCCTCGGGCCCGGAGGGTGTCCATAAGCCGAGACCTGGCGAAACTGTACTCGGTGCACGCCCAGACTATGTGCTCTATATCGTGATAACCGTCGCCACAAGCGCAGATACCACTCTCCACGAGCCCAATACGTCGGAGATGTGCATCCAGCGTGTAATGGTTCGCCATGAGTCGAGACATCACACGAATGAAGTCACGACCCACATCCATCCCCTTGAACCAAGGTTTCGTCGATACCTTAGGGACTATCGAATGTAGCCACCTTCCTAGCTCCCCATTGCTCCACGAGGTTTGCCAACTTTCGAGGGTTCTCTGATGAGTAATAGTGAAAAATTCGTGGAAGCAAATTGGTCTTTCAAAAACGTCACCTTCAATGGCACCCACCTTAGCTAAGGAGTCCGCCTTCTCATTGCCCGGAATGGAGCAATGGGAAGGGACCCACACCAAGGTAATCTGGAAAGATTTGTCAGATAAAGCACTCAGTAGCTCCCGTATTTTCCCCAAAAAATACGAGGAATGCTTTCCATGTTTCATCGAGCGAATAGCGTCAATAGAACTCAGACTATCCGAGACGATGAAGTAATGGTCTGCGGGTAATGTGTCAATGACTCCAAGGGTATACTGAATAGCAGCTAGTTCTGCGGCGTAAACTGAAGCAGGGTCACTGAGTTTGTAGGAGGCGGTGAACTTTTGATTGAAAATACCGAAGCCAGTGGACCCTTCGAGGTTTGATCCGTCAGTATAAAACATCTTAGAACAGTCGACTTCTCGGAATTTATTATAAAAAATATTTGGAACCACCTGTGGGCGTATGTGGTCCGGAATTCCACTAATCTCATCTTTCATGGATGTGTCGAAGAAAACAGTAGATTCAGAAGTATTTATGAAATGCACACGGTAAGGATTGTAAGAAGAAGGATTAATATTTTGCGCCATGTAGTCAAAGTACAGGGACATAAAACGGGTCTGAGAATTGAGCTCAACAAGCCTTTCGAAATTTTCAATCACCAACGGGTTCAAGATATCGCATCGAATGAGCAATCGATATGAGAGTTCCCAAAATCGATTTTTCAGCGGGAGAACGCCCGACAGGACTTCGAGACTCATCGTATGGGTCGACTGCATGCACCCTAAGGCGATACGCAAACAACGATACTGAATTCTTTCGAGTTTGATGAAATGTATATTCGCGGCGGATCGAAAGCAGAAGCATCCGTATTCCAGTACCGACAGTATCGTTGTTTGATACAACCTAATTAGGTCTCCTGGGTGGGCACCCCACCACGTTCCGGTTATTGTACGAAGAAAGTTGATCCTTTGTTGGCATTTCTGTTTCAAATACCGAATATGGCATCCCCAAGTACCTTTCGAGTCGAACCAGACCCCTAGATATTTTACTGTGAAGACCTGAGCTATAGTTTGACCCATTAATAGAAGCTGTAGTTGTGCTGGTTCACGCTTCCTAGAAAATACAACTAGCTCAGTTTTCTCCGTGGAGAATTCGATACCCAGCTTAATAGCCCATGCAGACAAATTGTCCAAGGTATTCTGTAATGGTCCTTGTAGATCGACAGCTTTGGGTCCCGTAACAGACACCACGCCATCGTCTGCAAGTTGTCTTAACGTGCAGGAATTGTCAAGACATTCATCAATGTCGTTGACGTAGAAATTGTATAACAGGGGGCTTAGACATGAGCCCTGGGGAAGGCCCATGTAGCTAAATCGTGATGTCGATAAGTCACCATGCGAAAAATGCATGTGCTTTTCCGACAACAAGTTTAGTAAAAAGTTGTTTAAAGTCGCTGAAAGACCATGCTGGTGCAGCTTCTCTGAAAGAATGTTGATAGAAACTGAATCAAAAGCCCCCTTTATATCTAGGAACACTGATGCCATCTGCTCTTTACTAGCATAGGCCATTTGAATTTCGGTTGAGAGCAACGCAAGACAATCGTTCGTCCCTTTGCCTTTGCGAAAGCCAAATTGTGTATCTGACAGTAAGCCATTTGCTTCGACCCAATTGTCGAGGCGGGATAGGATCATTTTCTCGAACAACTTCCGGATGCAAGATAGCATTGCGATCGGTCGATACGAATTGTGGTCGGAGGCTGGTTTTCCTGGTTTTTGGATGGCGATGACCTTCACTTGCCTCCAATCGTGTGGGACAATGTTAGCCTCAAGAAACTTATTAAATAAGTTCAACAAGCGTCTCTTGGCAGAGTCTGGCAGATTCTTCAACAAGTTGAATTTGATTCTGTCTGGCCCTGGAGCTTTATTGTTACACGACAAGAGAGCAAGTGAGAACTCCACCATCGAAAAAGGTGTTTCGTTCGCGTTATCGTGACGGGACGCGGCGCGGTAGATCTTCTGTGCCGGGGCGGAATCCGGACAAACCTTCTTGGCGAAATCGAATATCCAACGGTTTGAATATTCCACGCTCTCATTAGTACTGTTTCGATTTCGCATACGTCGGGCTGTTCCCCAAAGAGTGCTCATCGATGTTTCTCTCGTTAATCCGTCGACGAACCGGCGCCAATAACCGCGTTTTTTGGCTTTCATCAAACTCTTCATTCGCTTGTCTAACGTCGCGTACTGTCGAAAACTAGCGGGTAACCCGTCGTTCCGGAAGGTCTTAAACGCGGCGGCCTTCTCTGCGTACACGTCTGAGCACTCTTTGTCCCACCAGGGATTGGGAGAACGTTTTTGTATGTTCGCGCCGGGTACTGGCTTAGTCTGAGCTTGACTCGCGCTGTCGAGAATCAAGCCAGCCAAAAAGCTGTACTCTTCCTCCGGAGGAAGTTCTTGAGTAGATTCGATGTTGTCGGATATCGCGGCAGCATAGCTCTTCCAATCGATATTTCGTGTGAGGTCATACGAAATATTGATTGTTTCCAATGGTCTTGAGCCGTTATTGATTGAGACTACGATCGGCAGATGGTCGCTACCGTGGGGATCAGGGATTACCTTCCACGCGCATTCTAACTTTAGCGAGGTCGAGCAAAGGGATAAATCTAATGCACTTGGGCGCGCAGGTGGGGGAGGAATCCGTGTCATTTCACCCGTGTTTAGAATTGTCATGTTGAAGTTGTCGCAAATATTGTGAATTAAAGAGGAACGGTTATCATCATAAAGGCAACCCCATTCCGTACCGTGAGAGTTAAAGTCGCCTAAAACTAGTCGCGGTGCAGGCAGGGATTCTATGATGTCTTGTAGCCGGCGATGCCCAATCGCGGTGTTGGGGGGAATATATATGGAAGCTATGCAAAGATCTTTGCCTTTGGTTGTTACTTGACAAGCGACAACTTCAATACCTGTTATCGAGGGAAGGTTAATTTTGTAGAAGGAATAGCGCTTTTTGATCCCCAAAAGCACTCCTCCATAGGGGGTGTCTCGATCCAGGCGAATAATATTAAAGTCGTGGAAGTTGAGATCTATGTCGGAAGTTAACCAAGTTTCACATAATGCAAATGCATCGCAACTCAAATTATTTATTAAAATTTTGAAGGAATCGATTTTCGGGATGATACTTCTGCAATTCCACTGTAGAACAGTGATCAAATCCGTGACCTCGTTCGATGAGTTAGCCATCGAAGGATACAATCGCTGAAAGGAGGGGCCATTTAGCAGTCAACTGCTTCAAAAATGTTCTTACTGTAGGGAGAAAAGCTAACATAAGACTTTTAATTGGATCAGTTATATTGAATGTTTTTATTATCCAGTCCACAATGTCCGAGAGTTTGATAATTCCAGTGCCGCGATTATTCTCGAACTGAAACAGAGGAACACTTGGGATTTTTGATGTTCCGGGAAGTGCTGGGAACTCCTTCTCTGAGTTTAATCCTCCGAGACCAGGAGCTAATTGCTTCGGTTTGGTTGCAACACTTCCAATAGATGTGACTTTCTGAGTCCCGTCAAGGGATACCTTCTGGCCTTTACAACGAACTTTAGGAGAGGAAATGTTCCTCCTCTTCCTATAACTTCTAGGCGCCCTAGTAGATGTTCCCTCTTGTGGGTCATCAGCCTCGCCCTCGTTAGGAGGCAAGTGAGCATAGATGTTTGTTGAGGTTGGTGGTGTAGCTTTCTTTAGCATTTCTGCGAAAGAACGTTCGGATCGTCCCGCAAGGGAACGTTTTAGTTTATCCCCGCGTAGTTTGTACGCGGGACATGTCGAGATATCATGCAGATTCTCTGCACAGTAAGGACACTTCTCAGCATTCTTACTGCACGAATCATCTAGATGATTCTCCCCGCATTTTCCACAGCGGGCCTTATTGCTACAATGGGTGGCTGTGTGACCCAATTGTTTACACTTTGTGCAATTCATGACCCGCGGCACAAACAGACGCACAGGCAGACGAACCTTGTGCAAGAGGACGTAATTTGGCAAAGCGGTACCAGCGAAGGTCAACCGATAAGAGTTTGATTGGGGGTACGTTTTTGAACCATCCCCCGCAACTACTACTGAGTGCAAACGCTTGCACTCGAGTATTTTCACTGGCTGAAGTAAGCGGTCTCTGAAACGGCCAACCCCGTACTGCAGCAGATCCTCGCATGTCAAACTGTCATCGGTGACAACGCCTTCAGACTGTACTTTCACACCTGGAATATACACGTGATAGTCCTTCGTAAAGTGCTCGCAGCAAGCAATATCGTTTGCCTGCTTTGAGTTAGTCAGCACGACCCTCAGCCTGTCTGAGCGGACCTTTTTTATTTCGATCACAGCCGAGAACCGTTCCGTCAGGTCTTTTGAAATCTGTAATAGATTCAGCGATTTTGTTTTGGGCCGAAAGAAGACCACAAAGGGACCGGTCGAGAGCTCTGGATATTGTTTGGGTCGGGGGAGAGCCTTAGGAGTCGACTCGATCTCCATTTGGCCATCCGGGGAGGAAGCCATCGACACCGTCTATGCACGGGGTCAGCACCCGCGCAGACGGGAAAAAGCCGTAAATGTATCAAAAAGGTAGATTTCACTTATCTGTATACTCGTTTCCCACGACGCACCAGTCCAGCTTAAATAGCTGGTTATTGTTCAATCCTCGCTTTACGAACAAAAGGTTGAGGAATGTGGCCTAACGGTTAACACACGCACAAAAGAATAAAAGTCCAAACCTCGAAGAGGCAGAGAATGGCAAAATAACCTTGAACGCGGATTACTGCACTGTTCTTTTTCCAACAGACCGAAAACAAAACACTTCTATCTCGATCGAGCGATGCGTAGAGACTGAAGCATTCACGTTCTTCGTCATGCGTGGAACCTGCAATGGTGATAATCTTTCTTTTCGTCACCGCTAGAAGGTAATAAGGTGAAAGTTCTTTATTATATGCAAAAATTAAACCAATATTTTGATTCCAGAAGAAAGATAAAAGGAAGAAAGAAAAATGTCGCTCTCGTTCCGTTATCCGAGGAAGCAGCCCTGGTGCTAGGCATCATACTCCGGAAATCGGTACGAAAGGCGGTTGCTTGTCTCCAAGGGTATCAGACTATGCGGCATTATCAGAGTCGGAGTTGGAATCGCAAAGGGCGACTTGCCTACTGTAACTGAACGAACAGTTAGAAAGAGGGTACTGACGGCCAAATTTCAGCGAGTCGCAAAAGACAGGGGCATCGATACAGCAACAATTTACATGTGCGAAATTGTCAGCCTTATTCTGCATTACGACGTATTGATTTTTCGAACGAATGTGGTTCGATCGAATCTGACTGGTTTCATTTTGCTGTCGTTATGAAGAATGCAAATAACATTCGTTCGATCCGTCATAATGTAGAATAAGGCAGTGTATAACTTTGAACCACAGATGAAAAATAAAAGCGGTTTAGCAACAGTGGATAATGTGCCTAGTCTATTTCATAATATTCGAAAATTTCGCAGTATCAGCACGATTATTCTGATACGTATTTTTCGTGGTTGGGATTCATTCATTCGAGGAACCAGGAAGCTATTTTCTATCTCAATATCAGTTTTTCACCCAATTAGCGCAAGACGTTTATTTTTCTGTCGTTCTCAAATGGAAAGCCATAATTAACATTGAATCCTTCAAGCTTGAATTTCATTCGAATTGTGAAGACAAATTAAATAGTAGTTCAAAAGGTTAGAAAAGGAACTATTCAAACTTGAATTTTAATTTCGTCCGGACATTGGATAAAAAATTCTTCAATGTTGATTGGTAACGGTTTGCTTTTTTCCGCAATTTATGCAGCAGGACCTCGCTTGAGCAGCAACCTTTACATCGATGGGCGCTGGCTTCACAAAAGGAATCTCTTCGCGGTACCTTTCCAGCTTATTTTTCTTCAGTGGTTCCGGAACCTGTAAAAACAGAAAAATACCAGTTTCCATTTGCCCTTACTTTGCTACTAAAACATGCTGCTTGTTGCCTTGACATCAGTTTCGGTGTGATGCGTTTCGAGTATTGCGCAAATCACTTGAGTAGTTACACACCGTTGCGTTAAGCATGAGAGCATGGTCGACAGAGGCGTTCACATTCTTAGTTTATCCTTATCGAACCGGCCTTCTAGCTTGATACTCTAGGCTGTTGCTGCAGGAAACTATCTCCCTATAAACGCCGGAATCATCAAATCAAGCTTCCAAGTGGTTTTTCGAAGCAGCATCATTTTGAGTTCCGGAAACAATATTCACGAAGCGATACGGTATGTCTAGTGATGGCAATACTGCCCTGCGTTACCGCGTTATTTCTCATGAAGATACCCTGTGTATCGCGGCCATGTGAACCGAGCTCCTGTCGGAAATAAGTCGAAAACCCAGAATATTTTATTGGTAGCGAAGATTCTGGAATCCACTCGTCTCGGTGATAGCCAGTGATACTAAATTGCTTAGATGTTGCGATTAGATACTTCTCGTCAGCACTACCTTTTCCGTGACCTTTTTATAGCTCTTCGCAAAACTGTGAAAACTTAACAATTTCTTGCATTACTTCCTTGCGCATGAAAAATGGTATGAAAAGCTGTGTATAGTCGTTTGTGTATAAAGTTTGCAAAAAATGCTGAATCGGGGTTTTCTCCAAGAAGATAGCAAGACCCGTCAAAAATATCTCCTTCCGCCTGAAACTATAGCATCTTTCTCTTCGCTCATTCTGTCGATCATAACTATCAGATCTACATGCTAATATTTCAATTCGCAATCACCAAACCTTATTTTGTTCTCATCATTTCAGTCGGGTACTTTTGTACAGATTTCCATTTCTCTTAGTGCCTTTCTTCCTCGCAAAGCATATTCTCGTTATCTAATACAGCTTAGTAGATTAAGTCATACACATTTTATCTGACTCTTCACTCTTCAACAATAAATCATTTCCGATGGTTTCCAGTACCGATTTGTCCTCCACATCCTTACAGCTCCTTTGCTTTATTTTCGCCGCTTCTATCTATTCAACGTCCTTAACGCGACGCTCCTGGTCTGTTTGAACTTTGTCCAGACCATAGGGTCTGAGCGAAACAGAACTCATTCGAGGACCATTTCGCCGCACTGCACAGATGTTAAAGATGACTTGATACGACACTAGAAAGGGTGATGAAATTAAAAACGTCCCAATTTTACTCGAATAAAATGGAATACCTACTTGCAAATTCGAAGCCTTTTTGATTCCGCTTTTTGGTCACCAATCGATAGGACGGTATAGAAAGGACGCCGAAATACGAAAGCGTAACCAGGGATTTCAACGGTAACTATATAATACTACGTTCACACTACGAGTTAAAACGTGTTTTAACGCTATCTTGATGACATTTTTCTTGTTGCTAATTATTATAACATGTTTTAACTCTGTAGTGTGAACATAGTATAAGTTGTTTGCAAAAAATAACAAAAGATTCGTCAGTGTTGCTGGTTTCATGATTTTGTTAATCAACTGTCAAATTTGACAGTACCAGTTACCTGAGTCACTGAGGGGTAGTCATATTTGTGATACAGTTTTGGAATTGAAGTGTCTCCTCGTGTCGTTGTATTTATTGTGATATTTACAAGGATATTATTTTGTGTGTAGGAATCATATAAGGTGATCACCTTAAGTTTCACCATCACCATGTTTGAGCAAACTTAACTCAATTATCACCATATGAAACGAAACGTCACACGAAATGTCATCGGAAGTTTTCATCGTTTCGTTTGTCTTCATTATATAATCGAGAAAAAATAATTAACTTTCGAAATCATTCTAAATTAATTTTAGATTTATCATTACAATTTACTCCAAAATATCGGTATGAGCTTCGAGGGTTTTGTTCTGTTCGTGATAGTGTTTCCCTCGCGTTGGGACGAGAATCGTGTCGACAGTATCAATTGGAATTGGTGTTGTGCAGAGCGGATTTATCCACAGGATTGTTGAATAGGTAACTAATTTTTAAGCAAAAACGTTCTTAAATTACGATGAATTGATTTAACGAACGAATGTGAGTCAATCGATTCCGGCTCTCAGGATTGCTGCAATTATCAATGTAAATCACATTCGTTTGAAAAATAAATTCATCAAAATCCACAATACTTAAGCTACTCTAAAAAGGTTTCATTTCCCTTTCCAGTACCAACACTAAAAATCGCATTAACCAAATGCATCATACGCGATATTAAAACGATTAACCATTCTACTTGTTCAGGCCAGCGCACTTCCCAAGGGTTCCGTGCGGTGTGTGATAGAATCGAATCGATAACATTGATTGGATATTATGAAGAACGAATTTACCCGGAATTATCCCCATGAATGTAGAGGAGACACAACACTGCTTCTAACTGTTGATGTTATACTATATACCTATATAGATCTGACAAAATGGTTTAAGGTTCAAGTTACCTTTTTTAAGCATGTGTTAGAATTGAACGCTTGGTAGTGTGCGTAGGAAAATTTGTGTTCAGCTTTGCCACCGGATTATCCATATAAACCTTTTTAAAACTCTAAAAGAAGAATATCAGTCGATTTATTAGATCATCACGATTCAATTCATGCAAAATACCTGCTGGAAAAACCATTGGCTTAGCTGGATGGTGCTTTTGAAAAAGTGGCTGTGGTTTTTTCATTGCGCAGTTGTGTTGCGTACCCCCGCTCGGTGTGGTAGTGTGACAAAAAATCACAGCCACTTTTTCAAAAGCACCATACAGCTAAACCGATGGTTTTTCCAGCAGGTATTTTGCATGAATTGAATCCCGATGATCTAATAAATCGACTGATATTCTTCTTTTAGAGTTTTGAAAAGGTTTAAATAGATAATCTGGTGGCAAAGCTGAACACAATTTTTCTTACGCATACTACCAAGCCTTGAGGTAACTTGAGCCTTAATGCCCGAGCGAAAACTTCCCACCTTCCGGCTGAACGTGTTTCCGAGAGAGAGAGAGAGAGAGAGAGAGAGAGAGAGAGAGAGAGAGAGAGAGAATTCGTAGCAACAGTAGTGTGGGAATCAGCAGTTAG
Source organism: Topomyia yanbarensis (assembly GCF_030247195.1). Taxonomy (NCBI): domain Eukaryota; kingdom Metazoa; phylum Arthropoda; class Insecta; order Diptera; family Culicidae; genus Topomyia; species Topomyia yanbarensis. Next base: position 217,145,686 of record NC_080671.1, on the reverse strand, counting down.
GAACAAATATCCATAGAATCAATGCAATGAAAGTAGCAGCTAACATCAATGGCAGTAATCCTCGTGATAATACTACAGTAGGGTAGCTCATAATCACTGCATAAAGTATCAAACTTATCGGTTACAGATGCTTCTCAAGTTACTTAATTCAAGCAGGCTGCCCTGTAAAGGTTCCCACGGTGACATATGACTGCATCGTTCGTTTTGTAGATACTGTGCAAGAAATAGGACCGGGCTATTATCTAGGCATGGAATTGATGGTAACGTTGTTTGTTCTTAATCTACATAGTTTATAAGTTTTTTTGTTTTTAACTTGTTCTTATTGGCACGTAAACTGATTGTTTGTTTTTTGTTTTGTTTTCTGATGCCTAATTTTCTAAGAGTAGTGATCGCAACGGGTGGTGTTGTTTTTCCAACTTATTAATTTCTGCAAAGAATTTTATGCGTATTGGGCATGGTGAAAATTAATTATGTTTATGTCAAAAGGACTGGGAAACATTCCTAGATGTGTCAGTGGGAAGAAATCGTTCGGAAAAATTTGGATATTTGCACGACGCGTTCCGACAGAAGAGTCACTGATCTTTAGGATTTAAGAGAGGTTCTTCATAAAGATTGCAATAACAGCGAATGCCTGAGCATAAATGTGTGTAACGAGAAACTCCACTTTGTCTTATTGGATAAACGGTTTGTATTGCAACTTTGGTTCTTAGAAACTCGAACATCCACTATATTCTACGTGATCTACGTCTGTATTACATTTTAGTGTTAAGTTTCGATGGAAAAATTAATGAATAGAAGGGTCGATCGGTCGTGTGGTCATAACCTATAGGAGTGTATATTTATTGCCCTGAAAGAATGCATGTCATTTCTGCATAGCACTTGCTCAGCTGCCATAATCCACTCACAATTCGTTATCTGTCTCTGAAAAATAAGATGTTTATTTGTTGCATGCTCAATCGAAATACTAGTTACCCCAATCACTACTGTCGGATTCTTCTTTGTCGTATATCTCTAAAAGTTTCTTGTGGAATTGATCTTTGTTTACAGCCATTCCTCATAGTTAAGATCGTAACGATCCATGCTTTGTTGAATACTATCCCGCCATGTAAAGCCCGGTCGACAAGCACGTAAACGAGATGGTCGCAAACGAGCAGCAACGCGAAGAGGGTGAGATACTACGCGAGTTAAGAATAAGAGTTTGTGATACTCTTTTTAAAAAATACAACTACACTACTCTACCGTTCCACATCGAATGAATTTATTTCAATTAATTAGCCCTAACTACAGTTCGATACCGCTAACTCTGCAATCCTCGCGGTGGTGCCATCCATCCGGTCACACGTTGCCATCGATTGGGTCGCACGTTGTCGTCGTCTAACAAAAATGCCTAGCTTGGCGATTGCGATGTTTGCCGGTTGTCTCGAGGAACTTCGACGTCAGCACCTGAGTCGCGTGGCTTCATCGTTAACTCGTCCTTCCTGAGAGATGAGGTTCCGTACGAATCACTTCTCTGATTGTCAAACGTCTAATGTTAGGTTGGATGTCTGGTACTGGATCTTCGACTGTTGTGGTCCTGGCTGCAGGTTGTATGTTTATGGTAGCTGATCTATGGATGAGAAATCTAAGGAGAAATGCTATACCGATTAAGCTAGGTAGGGACATAATTCCCCCGAAAATGGATAATGTTGGCCACTTTATACTGTTCGTTGATAGCCGGATAACATCCAGCTCCTTCCTCGTTTCCAGATGGAGTTTATGTAAATGGTCCAGGCTGATGTTTAGAATCTCTCGATGCATATTCACATCGATTCCGTCTAAGGGTAGTTGTATTGGGTTTCCCGGTAAGGTTTTCACTCTTGAGCTATATAAAACATTATTGATGTATAACTGACAATTTCTGAAGAAAACGATGAATGCTCCGGTCAGGTTTCTGTTTGTTAGGCCACAATTTGATGAAAGGGTGAAATTTTTCATAGTGTTTATGAACAAGTGTTGGTTGTCTAGAAAAATAATTTCTTCTTCAACTGGGTTGGTGGTAAAATTACAAGTTGCCTGTTCTCCTTTCAATAGCTTCGGTATGCAGGTTGAATTGTCCAAATTGATTTCGTTTGCGTCGAATATAGTAGGTTCGACTGAGTTTATGGAGTAAATCTCGTCTTTGTGAGTTAGATAAAATCGATGATCTATATGAATTTGCTTATTTTTGTGAATGATTGGGTATAGACGTATTTTGTTGAATATTCTCGGGTCGAGTTTTGGCATTTTTATTATGAGTGCAATTTCCAAACTGTTCGTTGCCACTGATGTCGTCGTATAATTCATTGCCTCCAGAGCAGTATGAACCGTTATATTTTCCCTAGCTAAATCATTGATTAAAATAGCAATTTCACGTTGGCTCAGAATTTTTTCGTTTACTATTCCTAATTTAGCTAACAAGATTGTATCAATTATCTGGTTCAATTTCTTTGATAAGTAGTTTAAATGAAATAAAATCTTAGTGGAATAAGTTTCGGCTGATCTTGTGTTAAACAGATTGATTGCCTTTTTCGTTTCAAACATTGCTTCCTTCAATTGTAGGTTTATCTCACGGTTAATCCTGATCTGCTCATTATTGTTCATAATTAAATTATTTATGGTAGAATTGATGATTCTCAAATCATTGGCATCTGGACTGCCAGCTATAAATTTCCAAACTGTGCCTAAGCTATCCCAACGTTTATGACGTCTGATAGGGTCTATGCTTTTTAATGCAAAATCTATTTCGTTAAATTTTTCTATTATTAAGTCGGAAAATTGATTTCTGCTAAAGTTTTCAAACTGATCTCTAAGGCTTTTTACTTGTATTCTAATAGTCGTTAGATTGAAGTGATGAATGTAATATGTGTGGTCAAGTTTGATCCGTGCCTCGCCTTGATCGAAGATCATGACTGGTTGACGTCCTACGTCCCGTAAGTCGAGTGTCACATCTTGTGTCGATTGAAGTTGGTCTGGTTGAATACATAATAGCAGTAGTAGTCTGAAACGTAGAAGTAGAAGTCACGTTTTATATTTTCCTAATTTTCAGGTCGTCTTTGTGGATTCGTCGGTTATCGTCAGTCGTAATTGTGCTTTTGTTAACTTTCGAAATTTTTATTTTTTTTGAACCTTTTCTTGTATTTAAGTCTTTGTCGGGTCGTCTCGTATGCGTCTTGATTTTCTTCGATCGGTACAGGTTTCTTTTTTTTATTATGGTGTTCCAACGCATTTTTCTGGGTTCGTAGTAGGTTTCTGTAAGTCTTTTCGATAATGTCCGGTGTACGAGGAGAGGGAAGAATTATTTCCAAAGGAGTGAAATTTGTGGAGGAGTGAATAGAAGAATTATATTTCTGTACGGATAGTTGGATCAGGTCTGGAGTTGAGAGATTCGGATTTTCAGTTTTTGTTATTCGGTAAATTTCTAGGAGCGTTGAGTGGACGTTCAACGGTTCCGTTCATTTCGCTCCGTCCGGTGGCGGTTACATATGGGTTGATTTTGTGTATGTTGTAAAAATTAACGATCTCTCCCGTCATAAAGGATTTTTCACCATCCATCACAAGTGTGTTTGGTGCTTTGTACTTTAAGAGAATATCCTTTATTGCTGGTATGAGGTCGACGGCTGCTCTTGATTCGATTTGTGTGACTTGAGCGAATTTTGAAAATTTGTCGACATATGTCAAAAAGTGAAGACTCTCTAAAAACATAATGTCGATGTGCGCTATTTCAAATGGAGCCTTTGGAATTGGTGTTTCTTGTATAGGAAACTTTATCGGGTTTCTATCATATTTGCACTCATGACAAATCTGACAGTTAGTGATAAAATCTCCTACCTTTTGAGCTAATTTTGGAAAGAAATAATTTCGAAATATTTGCTGTTTATTTTCCTGTGCACCTCTGTGGGCTCTGTAGTGTTCAGTGCGGATGATATTCCATTGGTCATCTTCCTCAGTTATGTCTTCAAGCATATTCTGAGTGAAACGAATCGTTAACAGATTTTGTTGTCCGAAATGTCTTTTATAGACCTCTTGCATTTTTCCCATTGTGTTCTCATCTGTTAACAAACCATTTACTTTAGAATAGTTAAAGTGGTTTTTTAGTACCTGTAATAATGAATCATCGTTAATTTCATTTATATAAATTGTAATTCTTGTGTATCCTGAAAATGGGGTTTCTGTTATTGTTTTATCAGGTCCTTTCTTTATTACCACTTGATGGCGAAATACGTTGATTGGCGATTCAGTCGAAGGTATATAAAAGTCGTCGCTATTTTCGGCTGAATGTTGGGTTGCTGATAGGGAGCATACAATTCTGCTTAAGGCGTCTGCCACCACGTTTGCTTTTCCTGGCTTATACACTATTTCATAATCATGCTCTTCTAAATATGCCTTCCATCTTTTGAGTTTTGCATTTGTATTTTTTGGAGATAAAGCAAACGTTAACGGTTGGTGATCAGTTAGAATTTTAAACTTCGCCCCGTATAAATAGTTTCTAAATACTTGCAAAGACCAGAAGATCGCTAACATTTCCTTCTCTGGCACAGAGTATTTTTCTTCCGTTGAAGACAAAGTTCTGGAAGCAAAGTGAATCGGTTTGTCTTTGCCGATGTCACTTTGGGATAGGACAGCACCTATAGCGAAATCAGATGCGTCCGTTGTGAGAATAAAAGGTTTCCCATAGTCTGGGTAAATGAGAACGTCAGACGATTTTAATACGTTCTTCAACTTGTCGAAGCATCGTTTTTCATCACTCGAGAGCGAAATTTTTCTATTTGATGAGGGATTTCTTTCCCCCCGAAGAAGGTTTGTAAGAGGTTTTGCGATTTTCGCAAAGTCTTTTACAAATCTTCGATAATAACTCATCATTCCAAGGAAGGAACGAAGCTCTTTGAGATTCTTAGGCTCTGGGTACCTATTGATAACTTCAATTTTTTTAGTGTTAGGTTTGATTCCTTCAGCACCGATAATAAATCCTAAAAATTCTATTTCAGAATGCAAAAACTCGCATTTGTCCAACTGAATCTTGAGATTTGCATTATTTAGTGTTTCTAGAATTATTTTAAGATTTTTCAAATGTTCGTTTAGGGTCTTTCCAAACACGATGACGTCATCGATGTACACATAGCATATTTTCCCTATGTGATCTCTTAGCACGTCGTCAATTGCCCGCTGGAAGATCGCAGGAGCGTTCTTCAAGCCGAACGCCATTCGAGTGAACTCATATTTCCCGTTGTTGATGGCGAAAGCCGTTTTCTCGATATCTTTCTCCCTCATTTTAATCTGGTGAAATCCAGACGCTAAATCAAAGGTGGTGAAGTATTTTTGACCCTTTAGTTGATCTAAAACATACCCAATCTCGGGCATTGGATATTTATCGGGAATTGTCTTCTCGTTCACCTTCCGATAGTCTATCACCATTCGGATTTTTTTCTCTCCTGAGGCATCGGGTTTCTTTGGTACAACCCATACTGGTGCCGTCCACGCTGAACGAGATGGTCGAATAATACCATTTTCCAGGAGTTTGCTGATTTGCTTTTTTACCTCGTCTGCATAGGCAGCAGGGTAAGGATATACCTTCTGATGAACTGGAATATCATCGGTGGTATTGATTGTGCACTCAACGTTTGTTGAGCATGTTAATTTTGCATTTGTTTCATGAAAAACTTCTTTTGAGCTGTCGAGGACAACTCTTAGTTGATTCTGCTCCTCTTCAGTAAGATGAGCTGTTCGAAAAACGCTATTGGAAGTACAGTTTGTCTGAGAATATTCGCAGAGAGGAATGACAAGTTTCTGATTATCAGAATACAAGGTCAAAGTCCTATTAGGAAAATCAATATTTGCATTCAATATTTCTGTCCCTATGATTCCGTAGAAAAATGAATGGAACTTATGTAACAGAAATTTAGTAACGTAATTAATTTTCGGATAAAAAAAGTTTATATCTATCGCAGAGGTTGCGTTAAATTTACCGTTAGCACTAGTGATGCCTTCGGCATTGAAATCATACGGCCTGCTGTCCTTGTAGGCCCAGGCAAGTTTTGGATTGATTAAGTTAATGTTTGCTCCTGTATCTACTAAAAAGGGGAACTGTCCACTAGTAGTCTTCAAGTTGATGTAGAGCAATATAGGTTTCACCAACTTGAGTTCCATTCTAAAAAATGGGTGGCTGTAGCCTCATCTTGCTGCGGTTCTTGTTCTTGCGTATCTAATTTAGGTTCCGGTTCTGCCGGTGATTGCATATCATAATATGGATATGAATCGTCGTAATAATCATATTCGTAATTATAGAGATCTTCTGTTCGATCTTCAAAAATGGTATCGATAGGATGAGCGTGCTTTTTGAATGGGTACGGATATGCTTGCCCCGATATCGGCGGTGGTCTTTTAAGATTCATTGGTGGCCTGTTACCATAGTCCACATTGTGTGTTCTCATACTCTGGTCAATATCCATCGGCTCGGGTTTCGGTAATGGTTTCGCAGCCCAAGGCCGTGGGGGTGCCTGGAATGGATTAGGCTGGTACTGAGGTCTGGTTTGGGTGAAAGGATTGGCTTGAAAGTGTTGCCTGCCAAATGATGGCATCTGTGGAAAATTCCTTGGGGCTGGAATTGGTGGAGATGGATATCTCCTTGGAGGTGGTCTAGGAGAAAGCCTATTGATTTCCAAATCCCTTGGTTTGGGAGTTGAGGTGAAATGTTCATTTCGGAAGGGTGCCGATCTGGTATCCATATTGTGGTAGTCTAGGCAAAACTGATACGCCTGGTTTAACGTCTTTGGATTGAATGTTTTTAGTAAATGACACAGAGGTTTTTCTAACCCTCGAATAAATGCATCTATTGCTTTTTCTCGAAAATAGTCAATGTGTGAATTAGCATGGAGGAACAGTTTTTCCTCCGTTTGAATTTGAGCTACTATGGATGAAAGTAGTTCGTTCACCCTGGAGTAGTAACTGCCTAAACTTTCATTGGAGTTCTTTTTAATAGTTGTTAGGTCGAAGTCCAATGTTTTTATATCACGCTTATCCCTGTAATATAGAAGCAACGTCGATTTTATTTGTGCCCAATCATGCACAATGTTATTCGAATTGAGAATATCGGCTGCTTCGCCTCTAATTTTTCGTCTCACGGAGCGTTCAATTAAATCAATTTGAGCTTCCGTGGCTCCGGCATCTCTGTACATGCAGAAAATGCCCTCAACATCTGTAAGCCATACTAATAGTTCTGTTGGCTTACCATCAAAATTTTGTAAATCACGAATAAAATCTGGTAGTTTTCCTAATTCAATAAATTGTTGCATGGTCAACTGTGCAGCCGCAGGAATTGGGGCTGGGTGCTCCATTATTTTTTTGAAGTAAAAGTTTAATCTAGATTTTTTCTTACTAATTTTGACGGAAATTTATTTTTAATGAAAATTGATAATTAACACTTTTTCACTATACACCTGTACTCTGGATTTTCTTGGATTTTTTTGTCACTAACACTTAGAATGATAAAAAATTATTGGTACTTACATATAGGACCGTGTCCTCGGTTCGGCCGGCATAAGTTAATCCGGTCTTCTTTTTGGCGTTCCACCAAGTGGCGGGGGAGAAGAGGCAGATATTTTGGGTTGCTCCGTTTTGCTCTGCTGTGTTGCATCCACTACTCCGGACCCTACTATCAATTGGGATAATCCACGGTGTCCTCGCTTCTCGCTTTGTGTCGGGTTTTTTTTTAACTTGTATGTGGCTCCTTGGACCACCACTATTTAGATTTTTGCACTTTTTTGCTTGGATCTAGAGACCAGGTTGTAAGATTTTTTTCACAAGTCACTCGAACACTTATACACTTCCCGGCACGAGATGGATCTCGCCGGAGCCTCCAGTTAAGAATAAGAGTTTGTGATACTCTTTTTAAAAAATACAACTACACTACTCTACCGTTCCACATCGAATGAATTTATTTCAATTAATTAGCCCTAACTACAGTTCAATACTGCTAACTCTGCAATCCTCGCGGTGGTGCCATCCATCCGGTCACACGTTGCCATCGATTGGGTCGCACGTTGTCGTCGTCTAACAAAAATGCCTAGCTTGGCGATTGCGATGTTTGCCGGTTGTCTCGAGGAACTTCGACGTCAGCACCTGAGTCGCGTGGCTTCATCGTTAACTCGCGTCGTCGAACGTGCCCCCACCATCTTAATTGGTACATTCGATTTTTTTCGTGATTCTCCGTTTCTGTAGTAATGAGTTTATCGACTTTGGTAATTCTGATGACTCCTGACCACGACACAGTTTTATCATAGACAATACAATCTGTCGCTCGTAACCCCGAATGGATCTTCTGCTATATTTCGTCAAAATAGCTGTTTGAGTACCGTAGAGCATACTAGGAGCAACCACAGACTCTGTTCCAGCCCTTCTACTCAGCTCTAAGAAAAATTTTAAATGACAACTGAACGACCCCCCGATTGCTGCGATCAACATTTTTGTGGATCAACTGTGATATGTCAGCAGAGAGTGATTGCGCGCGTTTTTTGCATTTCCGCAAGAGAGAGAGAGAGAGCGCACTTTGTGTTTCCGCTGACGACAAGGAAGCCATTTTGTGGGATTTGGTATATAAGGCGTAGAAATAAGTTAATCGTTCTCATTCAAATTCAAGTCGTGCGATGGATAACAAGTGAACAATATTTTCAGTGAATAAGTGAGTAAGATAAATAAAGTAGTGAATAATAGTTGAATAAGAACTCAAAAGTGGTTTAATTATTGTTGCCCGTTACCAGAACGCAAGGAAAGAAATTCCCGTGTTCCGCCATGTTTTTTCCCTTCCACCAAAGTGTATACAGTCCACTTCCGTGTTAATTTATCTCAGGACAGAGTCCCCCACGTGTTCGGTAGCCTTGAGAAATCGGCGCCGACATTTTGGTCCTTCGAGCCAGATTGAGTGCAGTACAGTGTTTGGTGGTGGAAGTGGTGACTGGCTTAGGATGTCTCGTGAAGTTTGCTTCGGAACGGGCACAATGGAAAAATAAGTGACAATAAACGATTGAAGTAGAAAAGAAGTTAAGTGAGGTGGAAAAGAAGAAGAAGTTAAGCGAGGTGGAAAAGAAGAAGAATCGAACAAGCAGTGACGTGTTTGGAAAAGTGGTTCCAGAAGTTAAGTGAAGAGGCTGTTAAGATCAGCTCCGGTTACCAATGCCGGGTTTTAGTTGTTCCTCAGTGTCATGCCGCTGAAGCGAACACCCATCAAGCACCAAGAGTCCACTTCGTCTGCAGGAAGCAATCCGCCTGCTGCAACACCGATTACCAGTAATTCACCTTCAACTAGCGTTAAGAAGATCAAGAAAGCGCATCGATTGATCATGGAACAGGTAGAAGCATTCGTCCACCAGCGTGGGCTGGCAAAAGGTAAGCTAACTAGAATTTTAAACATACTGCATGAAAACGATGACCTGCCATCTTCTCAACTGCGAGTCTATGCAAAGAAGATAGACTCGGCGCACAAAGAATACCACGACATACAGGAGAAGATGCTTCCTTTAATTCCATCCTCAAGTAGAGAAGAGCATGATGCACATTTTTTTATATTTGATGAGCTCCACGATCAAGTACTAATGGCTTTGGAAGACCATATGGAGCGTTTAAGTGTTGCCCCAGTAGGTTCCAACCCAAACGTAGCCGCTCCGCTTCGGAACCCAGTGATGGTTCAGCAACCGTTGAAGGTACCGATTCGGACTTTCGACGGTAAGTACAAAAACTGGTCAAAGTTCAAAGTCGTGTTCAGAGACCTGGTAGATAACACAGCCGACCCTCCCGCCATTAAGCTTTACCACCTAGACAAGGCCCTGGTGGGCAGTGCCGCTGGAATTATTGATGCCAAGACGATCAACGATGGCAATTACAAGCATGCCTGGGAGATACTGCAGGAACGGTATGAGAACCTACGACACATGGTAGGAACTCATATCCATGGCCTCTTCAGTCTCAGAAAAATGGCAAATGAAAACGGTAAAGAGTTAAGAGCACTAGTGGACGAGTGCTCGAGGCATGTTGAAATTCCTCAATCAAGAATGCACTGGCATATCGGAGCAGTTCGTTGTGCACCTGCTCTCCGAAGCCCTGGATAAGGAAACAAGAAGACGATGGGAGACTACCATCAAGCATGGAGAGCTTCCATCATACGATGCAACCATCAAGTTTCTGAAGGAGCAGTGTTTCATCTTGGAGAGATGTGAAACCTCCAATTCAAAGGAGAACCAACCAGCAAAAAAGTCTGTGAAGAGTACTGGTCAGCACTCACTGGTTACCACGTCCGCCAGCGAGTCAAAGTTCAAGTGCGAGTTCTGCGGTGATTCCCAGCACAAAGGGTTCAGGTGTCCCCAGTTCTTAGTCATGTCCGTTCCCCAGCGACTTGCGAAGGTGCGAGAAAGGAACGTTTGCTTCAACTGTCTTAGGAAGGGACATCGCGGATCAGACTGTCCTTCCAATGGAACGTGCGTTAAGTGTCAGCGTAAGCACCATAGCCTATTGCATGCGGACAGTCAGCCTTTTAAAGCAACGGAAATTCCCGACGAAACGAAGTCATCCAGACCAGCAGCACAGGTTCAAGCACCGAAAGCGGATGAGCAACGGCCGTCTACTAGTACACAAGTGACGACTGCACCTTGCTTAACAAACAAGGGACTAGTAGTTCCATCGGTCCTACTGCTAACCGCAGTCATAAATGTGATGGACAGAAACAATCACCCACACCCCTGTCGTGTTTTATTGGATGCTGCTTCCCAGGTAAATCTGATTTCACAAGGCATGGCAGACCGTCTCGGTTTAGATGGATATCATACAAACGTTAGAATTGCTGGAGTTGATGGAATGCTGTCTCGTACTGACAAGGGTATCGAAGTGCAGATCCGATCCAGATACCTGGACTATCAGCTGAAGCTCAATTGCTTGATAACCAAAAGGGTGACATCAAATCTTCCAGTTTCGAATATAGACATCCGTTCATGGGAGATTCCAGCTGGAGTTCAACTGGCCGATCCATCATTCAATTCTACTGGCGGGTGACATGCTAATCGGCAATCAATGGTTCTTGAAGTTACTTCTACCAGGGCGCATCATACTTTCCGAAGAGCTTCCTATCATAACTGAAACGAAGTTCGGTTGGGTGGTAGGTGGTACACATTGCAGCGAAGCCATTCAGGATAATGTCGTGTATTCACATTCGGTTACGATCGAGGAACTTTGCGACTCGATTCAGCGATTTTGGGAAGTAGAGAGCGTTCCCCAGCAATTCCAGTCAAGCACCGAAGAGGATGAATGTGATAGGCACTTCATAGCAACACACCGAAGAGATGAAACAGGAAGATATGTGGTGCAATTGCCATTAAGAGATTCACTGGAGCAGCTCGGAGAATCCAGATCGTTGGCGCTCCGACGATTCTTCGGGTTAGAGAAACGTTTTGCCCAACAACCAGAGTTAAAACGGCAATACGTAGACTTCATGCAGGAGTACGAATCCTTGGGTCACTGTAAGGAAGTATATGAGAAGAATCACGCACCAGGGATGAGAAAGTGGTACTTACCTCATCACGCAGTTTTACGACCTTCAAACACAACAACGAAGTGCCGCGTTGTTTTTGATGCGTCTGCTAAGATGTCTGGTTTATCATTGTATGAGATGATGAAGATTGGTCCAATCAGCCAAAGCGATTTGCTTGCTATAGTGCTCAGATTCCGGGAACATCGACTTGTTTTGACGGCTGACATTGCAAAAATGTACAGGCAGATTGTGGTTGCTGATTGTCACACCCCTCTACAAAGAATATTTTGGAGAAAGAATCCTTCTGATCCACTTCGAGTGTTAGAACTAACCACGGTTACCTATGGGACGGCTTCAGCACCTTTTCTGGCAACAAGGGCACTTCTTCAATTGGCAATTGATGAGAAGCACAAATATCCTGTAGCAGCTTCCATTGGCGAGAACAGCTGTTATGTGGACAACGCACTCTTTGGTTACGATAGCCTTCCGCAGGCGTTTGAATCTCAAAGGCAGCTAATCAGCATGATGGAGGCCGGTGGCTTTCATCTTCATAAATGGTCGTCAAATATTCCAGAGCTGCTAGAATCGTTACCGAGAGAAGATCGTGAAGAGTTAGTAAGTTTAAGCGAATATGGAGCAAATGAAGTAATAAAAACCTTGGGTCTTATGTGGAATCCAGATTCAGATGAATTAATCTTTGTATCGATGCCCACCACGAACGTAAAGCAGCCTACAAAGCGTCAGATTTTGTCGATGTTCGATCCTTTGGGACTAGTGGCTCCTGTCGTCGTTATTGGGAAAATGTTAATGCAATTGGTCTGGAAGGAGAAACTTGATTGGGACGAGCCAATTGTTGGTGATTTGGTCAAAGGTTGGACAGGTTTCTTACATGCACTGGAAGGGGTCAATCAACTTCGGATACCAAGAAGAGTGGTAAGCAGCAGTGCTGTGGCATTCGAAATGCATGGGTTTGCGGATGCCTCCGATGTGGCCTACGGAGCTTGTGTATATATACGGTCGATATCCGAAGATGGATCTGCAAGCATGAAAATTATTAGTGGAAAATCGAAAGTGGATCCTATCGCACCGCTAAGTATACCAAGAAAGGAGTTGTTGGCAGCTCTTCTGCTGCATCGTTTGGTAGTGAAAATTCTTTCTGCTTTGAAAATGTCATTCAATGAAGTGATACTTTGGTCAGACAGTCAGGTAGTATTGGCATGGCTTACTAAGCAACCCGAGCAGTTGGAATTATATGTTCGCAATCGAGTGAGAGAAATAACAGCAACTGGTACTAAGTTTGAGTGGAAATATATTCCAACAAAGGATAATCCCGCTGACATAGTGTCACGAGGGTTATCAGCTAGCAAGATAGCGAATAGTGATTTGTGGTGGAATGGTCCAGCGGTTTTGAGATATGCAATTTATCGAATGGAAATTCCCCCAGCCTTGCCCATCGAAGAAATCCCAGAGTTAAGGCCAATCGTTTCGGTGAATATAGTCGCGAGGTACGACGAACTTCCAGTGTTCACTAAATTCGAGTCATTTGGGAAACTGCAACGCGTCCTAGCCTATGTGCTACGATTTCGCAACAATGCCAAGAAAAGGAAGGAAATCGCGCTTTAGGAAACCTACCAACAGTGATTGAGCTTCGTGAGGCTATGAAGACAACAATTCGGGTAGTGCAAAACCTGGAATATAGCAGCGAGATCCAGCGTGTTTTAACAGGTGAGCCCTGCAAATATATGCAAAATTTGTGTCCTTTATTGGACCATGAAGGTTTACTGCGAGTTGGTGGCCGACTGCGCCATTCCAAGCTACCATTCGACGTGAAGCACCAGTGGATTTTGCCAGCTAATAATCCAGTGGTTCGAAGTCTAATCAAGGCAATACATCAGGAGAACCTGCATATAGGTCCGTCAGGACTGATGGCGATTCTTCGACAACAGTTTTGGAACCCTAAGTGTCGCAACACCATACGACTGATTACGAGAAGCTGTGTTCGTTGTTTCAAGGTAAATCCAAAAACATTGAACCAATTTATGGGAGATCTTCCTGGATGTCGCTTGGAAAAAGCTCCTGCATTTTTGAAGGTTGGTGTGGATTTCGCCGGGCCCATTATGATAAGGCAGGGCGTCCGTAAATCAATTCCAGTGAAGGGCTACATTTGCGTTTTCATTTGCATGGTCACCAAGGGAATACATTTGGAGGCGGTGGAAAATCTCTCGACAGTTGCCTTTCTGGCAGCTTTGCAACGTTTCGTGTCTAGACGTGGAGTCCCTGAGGAAATTTATTCCGACAACGGAACAAATTTTGTGGGAGCAAAGAATGAACTAAGGGAACTGTATGAAATGTTCAAGAAGCAAATGACAGAGCAGAAAATTTTTGAGTTTTGTCAGCCAAACCAGATTCAGTGGAAGACCATCCCACCAAATCCTCCGCATTTCGGCGGATTGTGGGAAGCGGGAGTAAAGAGTGTGAAAACCGTGTTAAGGAAAATTTGTAACCCAGCATCACTTACCATCGTTGAATTCAGTACGTTGCTTTGTCAGATCGAGGCCATATTGAATTCGAGGCCGTTGTTTGCACACTCGGATGATCCTCATGACCAGGAAGTCCTGACTCCGGGGCATCTAATGATTGACCGTCCGCTTACAGCGATTCCTGAGCCCACTTGCGAGGGCATACCGCAGAATAGATTGTCGCGATGGCAATACATTCAGGTTCTTCGAGACCATTTCTGGAAGCGATAGTCAAGAGAATATTTAGTTGAGCTTCAAGGTCGAGAAAAATGGACGTGCAAACGTGTCAATGTGCGCCCTGGAATGATAGTGCTAATAAAGGAGGACAACTTACCTGCACAAGTATGGAAAATGGGAAAGGTAGAGCAGACGTATCCAGACGAAGATGACTTAGTCCGTGTTGTGGACGTTCGCACACGGTCTGGAATTCTCACTCGACCCATTCACAAATTGGCACCATTGCCTATCTTGGAAAACCAGCCAGGGTAATCTTCTTTCTTCTTCTCTGGGCGGAGGATGTTCGAGCCCTTCTACTCAGCTCGAAGAAAATTTTTAAATGACAACTGAACGACCCCCCGATTGCTGCGATCAACATTTTTGTGGATCAACTGTGATATGTCAGCAGAGAGTGATTGCGCGCGTCTTTTGCATTTCCGGAAGAGAGAGAGAGCGCACTTTGTGTTTCCGCTGACGACAAGGAAGCCATTTTGTGGGATTTGGTATATAAGGCGTAGAAATAAGTTAATCGTTCTCATTCAAATTCAAGTCGTGCGATGGATAACAAGTGAACAATATTTTCAGTGAATAAGTGATTAAGATAAATAAAGTAGTGAATAATAGTTGAATAAGAACTTAAAAGTGGTTTAATTATTGTTGCCCGTTACCAGAACGCAAGGAAAGAAATTCCCGTGTTCCGCCATGTTTTTCCCTTCCACCGAAGCGTATACAGTCCACTTCCGTGTTAATTTATCTCAGGACAGAGTCCCCCACGTGTTCGGTAGCCTTGAGAAATCGGCGCCGACAGACTCATAGATAATTCTTGCTACCTGCCATGAAGGTCTATAGCGTTTGAGAAAATCCAGAATCAGCTTAGAAGCACGGACAGCGTTTCGGCAGCGAGTACGGATAGTCATTGGACGATCTAGCCGAGCAGTTAGGTAAACACCCAAATATCGCAGAGGGTCTGTCGTTCTATAGGTCTTACCTAAAATTTCTACAGACTCAATAGCTGTGCCCTTCGGCTCTCTAATGAGAACTTTGCACTTACTCTCATTTAAGTTCAGCCCTACATAGGAAAGATACTCCCTGATTTTTAATAGAATTTTCTCAACATCTGCTGCTGTCCGCGCTACAATTATGAGGTCATTAGCAAAGGCCAAAATTATCGGCAATGGGAAATATTCGCTCTGATTCAATCTCAATCCTTCAACTTCTTCTTCGACAGACTCTAGAACAGCTTCCATTATTAGATTAAAAATGTAGGGTGATAATGGACAGCCCTGTTTGATACCACGAATTCTTTCGGTGGGCCGAGATAGCTGCTGCTGCCATAATACCTGTTGCTGTTCACCTCGCAATGACTCGAACACTCGATTGATAAAGGCATCGGGTATACCTTTTTCTAAGAATCAAGGAAAGACATTGAAAGTATTTGCATAGCTCAGCTACGAGTCAAAAATACCTCTGAGGATTGCTGGTAGAGGTAACAATGACACGCGATCAAAAGCTTTCTCCAAATCAAGTGACATGAGTATCAAAGAAGTTCCTTCGTTCCACTTTTCCTGCAACACATACAAATGATCGGTGGCCGATCTTTCTGGAAGAAAAGCTGTCTGATGGCTACCAAGGGGTCCTACTAAATTTTGTAATTTGTCAAGAATCCATAATGAATAAATCTTAAAAGCGGTACAACTTAAGCTTATTCGACGGAAATCATCTACTGACTTTGGAGATCTTACTTTTGGTATCGGGACCACCACTACATGCTTCCACTCTTGCGGTAGGCGATTTTCAGTCCACACTCTGACAAGAAGCTGATGAAGATTACGAACTGTCTGCTCACTACTATATTTCAAATACTCTGAATAAAGGTTATCCACTCCTGGACACTTCCCATTTTTCAGTCGAGCTAATATCAACTTTATTTCTTCTAGAGTTGGAGGGCTTTGTAGCATAGTATCTGACGGTTCAGGAAGTGGGTCTGGGATCAAGTGTGCACTATGACTCATGAATCCAATCGCTGAGCTGAATGGTTGATAGGGTCTTTCGTGGTCTTTTTTTAGAGAATCGCTTTAGATACTTATACGTTCGGTTAATTCTTTTCCCTGTGGGAAACCGTTGCAAATTTTCGAAAAAGGAAGCAATTTCCCTCTCCTCGCTCTCTCGAATTTTTCGCTGTAGATCTTCTTTCGCTTCTGCAAGCCTATGAGTCCACTTTGGGTGAAATGATCGCCGAGACCAAAACATACACCTTTTAACACGACCTAAAGCAATTCTACACTCACGATTAGCTGGAAGACGAGTAGTTCGTTTTAAAGTTGACAAAACTGAATTTTGAATTTTTTCCTTCGCCAATTCTCATCGATATTGCCACTCGATAGTGAAGGACTGAGCTGATTGTCAAGGCTCTCCTGAAATTTCCGCCTGATCTGTTCGTTTTGGAGCAAAGAGGGCTCGGTGGCGTGTCTGATGTCTGGTGCAGATGTTCTGGTTGTTTGTTTCATGATGTGTAATTGACTCGATCGGTTCGGTTATATGTTAGCTAGAAGCATCTTATGATCAGTCGATAAACCCTTCACTGAAGTGCACTGCATGCGTCGAAGAAACAGGGACGAATCCGCGTGCGTTAGCAAATGATCGATCTGGCTCGATTGCCTACCATTATTTTACGTGATCTTAAAACTAGCGTTACATTGTGTACTCCGAACAGCAAATCGGTGCAAATTGAGAAAAAATCTCA
The DNA here is from genome assembly GCF_030247195.1 of Topomyia yanbarensis. Lineage (NCBI taxonomy): Eukaryota > Metazoa > Arthropoda > Insecta > Diptera > Culicidae > Topomyia > Topomyia yanbarensis. The sequence continues at coordinate 217,128,681 of NC_080671.1, read as the reverse complement.
TTTGCATGCCGTTCGCATTGAAGTCAGTATGCCCAGTATACTTTCCTATCAACAAGTTCTCGCCTGGTATTGACGAGGTGCGCCCAAGCTGGCTGTTAAAATCTCCTGCAACAAGAACTCTAGAAAGATCCTCCAGCTCTCTAATAAGCGATCCTAGATTCCCGAAAAATTTAGAGCTGATAGATAAGTAAACAAGAGGTGAGATTATATATTTTACATAAATACCTCGTAAGTCAGCTTAACATACTGAATATTTGTGCCCACACATTTAGCGTCGTCAATTTGCAAGCTGGTACCTGATCGTATGAGGACCGCAAGACCTCTTCGTTTGCTCTTTGTCTCATTTCCCATATACCATCTATAATAGACCTTTCTTGTCCGACCTAACCCCTATTTTTCTTATTTTTGATCGAAAGATATCATATTTTTAAGACCATTCACGGTAAAATGAGATTTTTAGGACCTTCCCTGATTTTTTAATGATTTTTTGAAAATTGAAAATTGCAAGAATGTTGAGTAATATTTTCACCAAATCAAGAATGGTGAGACTCGAAATACCTGTTTCGGCAGCACTGTTTTGCAAATTTCAGTTTGCTTTATCGGCAACACTGCAAATGAAGTGGTGAATCGCGATACTAAGTTCATTACTTTACGGTGACGTCACAAATGAACTCGAGAGTGTATCTTTGACAGTTTGCTATAGAACATTGCATGAAAATGTATAACCTCACATTTCTGACAGTTCAGAGAGTTTGTTTACATGGACTCAGAAAATTTTTGATTTCACCCAGAACAAAGCTTGGTTCGAATTGCTTTTATATTCTAAGACCATGTAAACAAGCTCGCTAAACTGTCAATCTTGCAATGTCCCATTACTATTATAAGGTCTTGAAAAAATTATTTAAATCTGTAAAACTAACTCGATGCGGTAATGCCCCCCAAGAAAACATTCCATCGCACCATCTATATTTACGTGAGTGGAAAATTCGAGTTATACATATTTCGACGTAAACCTAATGGGTTAGGTGCCATCATTGCAGGTGCCCAGTAAGGGTAATGTAACACTACGAATCAGTAGTAGCCGATTACATCGAGGAAGCACTCATCCAGCAAAAACTATCCAACGGATTCGTTCCGGAAAGCGTTGGATCGCGTTCTGATTGAAAGATTCCACGTTTTGGTAGTTGCACCCTAGTACCGAATTACGATTCCAACACGGTATTCCCACCGGTATCATAATTGAATTTGGTACCAGATTGTAAATCTTTGAAAAATAACTTAGGACTCGAGGTTTTGCTTACGTGACACGGCGACCAACTTAACATGCTGAACTACATGCTCTGGCTATAGTGTTCGACATTTTGAAATTAGCGCTATGCGATAAGCACGAGTTTGATAAGGGACGTTTTAACAAACTGCTTCAACGGCTCAAATTAATGAAACAAGATGAAACCAAGAAAAAGTTTTTAATTTTATGTAATTGAATAATTTCATAATCCCACAGAAATCTATTGGTTTGAATATTAATCCGGTAAAGGAATCTTCCTTTCAACAAAGAATCACACCAAATTCCCAAGGAAGATATTAACTAAGACATTGAAACGTAACCGTATAGCTTCTAATCTAATTTTGCTCAGTATTAACATTAGTCTGTATATTTCATCCATGGAACTATAAAAAATCCACTAATTCATCAACGCGGTGCTGCTGACGGAATCAGACTGTTTAATTCAAAGATAGGGATGTGATGTAGAGGGTACAGCATTTTTCAAGAACTTTTTTTTAAATTGCTCCATGCAAATGCACCGTATGCGACAAAGATTTTATCCACAACATTTTAGCCTATCTGCAAACGTTCATACGGGTGACTATCGTCACTAGTGTCAAGTGTTTCTTTGCTAACGATTTAGATATTTTCAGACGGAATATACTAGTAGCCTATCATAGACAGGAATATATCAAGCAGAATGATGGGAAACAGGAAACAGTTATATCAACCATAATTTCACCAGGACTTCGGGAATTCGAGATATGTGAGAAGCGTTTCTCCCGAAGAAATAACTTTTTCGGATCTATTTGTGATATCTGCTCAACGCTACCCAACCGATCACATGCGGATAAATAGGATAAGCGATCGTTAAAATGCGCGTGGGCCAAAAATTTGCACAGACAGCGATATGCTCCTATATATACGACTAGTGAACCTAAATGTGATGAGATTAGATTGAATATTTTACTACGAAAGTTATCTTCGACTAACCAGGCTTTCCAGTCACGAGAAGGGACCGCGTCAGCATCACATGCGATGAATATGCATAACTGACGGTCATGGTGTTGAGCGGCTGACCCTGAAATCTATCCCAGACCCGTATTCGTTCGTCCAGTCCGACCGATATTGCGTAACTCGGGGAACAGGCAAGTGCGACGATTGAGTCGTCATGGGCTTCAATTTTGTACATACAGGCACCTATAGATAACCAATTAGTTTAATTATGTAGATTTAGGCCATACCGTAAATTTGGCTGACATACCCCGTATCAAGTCCCACACACATAGCACACCATCCTGGTAACCAGATGCGCCCATATCGGCCTGCCACTGGCCTATGAAAATACATGTGATAGGACCGCAATGGCCGTTTAGGGTGAACTGCAATAGGTGGCTATCGAGCCGGAACTATTATAAGGTCTTGAAAAAAATATTTAAATCTGTAAAACTAACTCGATGCGGTAATGCCCCCAAGAAAACATTCCATCGCACCATCTATATTTACGTGAGTGGAAAATTCGAGTTATACATATTTCGACGTAAACCTATCGCTATCGAGCCGGAACACTTTAACAGTGTGGCCCTGGCTGCCAGTCATGACTGTACCGCCCGCCACTTCCAAACATGTCGACGGTGACCCTGCTGTGAAACTCCATGATACTCCTCGGATACGTGATGTTGAGCTGGCAACGCTGTGGACGGATTTGAGCCGGCGGATAGCGGAAATAAACTAATGCTTCCTGCCGAACCGGTGCGTTCGTGGGCTAAAAAAGAATAAGAATTAAGGCACTTGATGAAATACTCATTACAGACTGAAAATTAAATGACTTAGAATATGCAGTATTTTAAAAGAAGTAAAATCTTTCTGTTCTGTGCCCTAGGTGAGCTAAAAAAATTGCTTGAAACATAGAACTTACTTCGCCCATATGCAGACGTAAATCCCCAATCGATCTGACAACCTTGCGTGTACGTTTCCAGTCTCAGAAAATCGATTCTTCCACTCAACCGTGCGACTATCACTTTGTCACCGGCGAGCTTTATGTTAGTTACCCCATTGTTGTGGGTGTTTTCGGCTTCATATATACCCTGCAATGAAACGTCCGTCAATAGTTGTAATAAAAAACAAGTGACTCCAAACAATTTACCTTAAAGTTACCAGTCGTTCCCTTCCAGAACTCCAACCGCCTGAGAACATTCGCTAGCGCTCATCTGCTCCCGGGGTGGGATGAAGCCGTATGATTGGACTTACTCTCCACCGCTGCTAGATCATAGCCCTTGGTCGAATTATTCCACAAAAACCGAATTTGCAGATCCGCACAAATACAAACCTTTTACGCATACACGATTATCATTTGTGAAATGTTTCTCACACTGGACGGAAACACGAAACCATTCTGGGTTAATATTTTCCTGCATCTCATTCTGATGATTGTGCCTGGTGAAGTTAAACTGTAGTTTTTTCTTCAGCTTGAAAGCAAAACTGGTCGGCGAACTCTCAGGAAACGGGAGACAGCTGATGTTTTTGGATTCCTTGGCAGGATGAAATACATCACGGCTCACAGAAAGTATATGTAAGCCGTGGAAATACATTATCAGATAGGTAGAGAAAACAGGAAAAAACAAAAAAGATGTCATCGATGTTTGAAGAGCACTTTTCACTTTAAAGCAGCGTTGTCAGATGGTTTTGTATAATAGGTTTGTTCTAGTACACAGAAGCTGCTCCGGAGCAAACAGAAGCAAAAAAAACTTGCTTTTTACTCCAGTTTGCTAACGGAAGAAGAAAAAAGCGAACATAGGAACGATTTTCTCTCTGTTTGCTCCGGAGTACTTCCACTTTCTACTGGTACTGGAACAAATCTAATATCGGTATAGTTCTAAATAAAAATAAGGTATACATCGGTGTGAAGATGTATGCTAACCAAAAGTTACCTGCAACTGCAAATTATTGGTTTTAAATTATAGATCATTCTAATGTTATGTAATCAAACCTACTGAGCTCAATCGATTTCAGAATCGGTTGTTGAGCTTCATTTGAAGTTTTGATAGTAACCTGGCGATTGCTGAATCAATTTCCGGATGATTTGATGTGGAAAGGTGAATACATTTTCTAAAAAGGCCCATACATAATATTAATTGATCTTATTATATGAAAATCGTTATTTTTTGGTAAGAAAAAAGAAATCGGTATTTTTAGTAACTTTATTGGTATTGAAATTAAAAATCGGTTTAAATATCGATAAATCGGTATATTCTGCAACACTGTTTTGGGGTTCATCAACGTCAAAACAAAGTTTTTGACAAATTCGATTGAACTCTTGGAGTTCATACCCAGTAAACGAAACGGCGAATAGCCAGATTAAAATATATGCCGGCGAGCGGTAGGCTACTGGAACTTTGTTATAGGCTACCCGCCGTAACTTTATTTCATATTCCCCCAAGTTCATCCAAATGGTGTAAAAGTATGGAGAATCAAGGTAAAATAGGACAGGGGAATACAGAGTAAAATGGGCAGTTCGAAGAATTTTTGATTTTTTCAATAGTTAGAGACACCAAATTAACGTGACAGTATTCAGAATCGATCCAGCGATGAAAACAGAAGCTGTTCTGCATATAAACTTTTTTGACGAGAAAGGTCTATTCTGGGTTATGAGTTCGGCACCTTCTAGGTTCACTTCCTGCAGCACAGCAACATTAACATTGTGCGCAAACAATACTGCATCCACCCCTTCTCGCTTTGCTAACTTTCTACATCCGTTAATATTTAAAGAAACAACTCGTAAGCCGAATTTAGATTCGATAGTGACATTTGGCTTGACAGGAATCTGTGTTTGAAATGTTTGTGCTCGTACAACCTTTTCGCCGACTAAAAGATGATCCCCATGAAGCACAGGTCTGGGCCCTTCCTCATCGGGGGCCGTGACCAAGGAAACCACACTCGCGTAACTGAAATCATGACTCGCACCAAATTCTAGCAAATGTATTGCGACATCTGCTTGCCTATCAGAGGGGTCCAAACGAATAGCTGGGCGATGTTCACTGTGAACATATATAGTTATGCCTAACAACGCAGATACCAGAACTAACGTAGATGATCCACCATTGATCTGGCCATTTCGCAGGCGAAACACAAACATCGATAGCTCATCTAAGGAATCCCACGGTATTCCAAGCCCTTCTAATTCCGTTCTAGGTTGGGCTTCCACAAAATCAGCAATTATTAAACGAAGATTGTCCATAAACACCTTCTCAACGTTTGCTCCGGTCATCTGGTGACCAACGGAAGCTATTAGAGTATCCGCGCCAGTGGAAAACCGCACGACCTTCGCTCTCATACCACTTTCAGCTATTTCAGTGATATCGGTACCAGATATGCCTAACGATGCAGTACAATACTGGAATGGCCTGATACAAATTACACTATCGTAATGATTTCTTTCCCCTGACTCTGCAGGACCGCGATAACGAAGCCGATAAACAGGTAGGTTAACATCATTCGTTTGGCGAGGTTCGAATCTTATGCAAGCGTTATTCTGATAAACATGAATAGCTACTCTAAAATGATTAACCAACGCAGAAATGCATTCAGAGCCCCCCCCCCCCCCCCCAAAAAACCGACGCATCCGAGCTTCTCCAAATAAGCACGAACTTTGTAGTCCAAAGGCAAGTGCCCCTCTATTACCTTCTGTGCAGAGCTGACTATCTGTTCTCGATAAAAGTCAAAAGAGTCTAATAGTACCTCTCGAGCTTTTAGCCGTAGCCACAGAGTATATGGACTGAATAGCTGATTTTTTGGGGTTATCCCATACATTTGATGCACTATTGCTCCGAACAAACAGTCGCCATTAGGTGGAATAGCCAATACCTAATGCAAATTACCCTGCAAATCCCGGTAATGCTCCATGTGCACTATATAAAAAGGAAAAATAAAGAATTTTGGTGTTACAGTAAACATATGAATAAATACCCTATAAGGATTGGAGTGGCGCCAGTGAAATCGGGTTTAACAAAATAATTTGTATTGTCGCAAGTTCAGTATGGCTCGGCAATGATTAGACCGAAGGTACTAGTTTTCTTTGTGTTCCTTCTTTTCTTTATTTTACTCGACTGCCTAGCCGTGAAGCGATGCGTAAGACAAGACAAGACAAGACAGATCGTGTTGGAATTTGGAGGCGGACCTCGTAAATCAGTTTGACGACTCTGATTTGGACTTGTTACAAGACTATTTGACTTGCCACAGGGCTGTTTCGCAGTGTTGGTACCGTCAACGGTGGTATTGCATATTGCACAATGGAATGGACTGACGTTTGGTTGGTCAGAGCGGTGGAGAAGAGAATCTTGTATAGACTAAGTTGGGATTCAGGGACTCCATGAGTGCTGACGGGATGCTCTTTATGCATTGTTATTGCATTAGGCTTGAGGGATTGTGCGTAGAAATCACAATTGGAATAAGTTAATTCTGTGCCTAGGAGAAATTACTAGGTACATGCACTTATTGCGGATATCGTCGAGCCAAAACATTTTCTGTCTTAAACAGCAGTTTGACTGTTTCAGCCTTTTCTTTGTATTAGTATGCATAGGGACCTTAACATTTGATTATTTAATAAAAAAAAGATTATCGTTGGCCAGTATCTATTATAGAAACAAGTGAGAGTCGAGCTCGTTTGATGGTTTTATACGGTTCGAAACCCAATGTCTACCCTAATTTTCTAGATATATCTAATTTTTACCGATACAGTCTACAAAAATAATCTGCTCTCCCCTCTTAAAAGTAGAATATTCCCTTACTTATCTCTGATACATCTAATCAGTATACAGTTCAACAATAAAAAATGGCACCCGAGATCAGTTACTTAGATGCGGTATTCGATCGATATGTTCGTCTGAAACGAAAATAATATAGCTGTCCGTTCTAAGGTTCATATTGCTTTCACGGTACTTACTCTGTGAAGATTCTTTCTGCTACGATAACAATCTGTAGACATAATATGATAGTCTACAGCGCGAGCACATTGAAACACAACCACGTTCAAAACAAACTTCGGCGTTTACTTATAACCGCTTCAGATAATCAAACGTTCTACCATAACAAAAGCATGTACAATTATTCAATCGGTAGCATGATAAGTATCAAATAATCTACACGCAGCCCTTCGAAAAGCCAGCTATAGAACTAATAGAACATCCAATAAATCTTTTAAACAATCTCGGTAGCCGGCTATCCAGTGCAAAAAGAACACGATAATGCTAATGGCACACTTATTAATAATCTTCCCCTTCCCGTGATGCATGTGGAGATACAGTCTCGGCCTCTAGCAGAGACATGTGTCGGACTAACATTCCTTCCTCTCCCAGCGGATCTGCATTCAGACTTGGCCGGCGTCAGTATTGATCAGCATGCAGGGATCAGGAGAGATTGCACAATGTGGATCAGCATGGTACTCCCAAGCATGCTATTCCAAAGAACGTTTTGCAATCTCAATCGGTCCTGGTCAATAACGGGGTAGCAACACACGGGCGATCTCGTATGCCTATACTTCATTAGGACTTATCAAGCATAACCAGTAGTGATCATAACAATAAATAAATCGTGCGCGGAAGTGATTGCTTGGAATCGGCATTCTATTATTAACTTAGAATCGGCATTCTGTTATACTAATACTACGGAAATAACTCAGTTTACATTCCTGTTTTCATACTACTTAATAAAGTTTAATATTAATAAAAGCCCCTCTTACTACGAAATCATTATACATGTGCAATTCCAACTATCTACAAGAATAGTGCTTGGTACAAGAAAAAAAAATAATAAAAACGCACGCAAATACCTTCTGTATAAGATTCTGCATTCTATCCAAACGATCGCTGGGTAAAATCAACACCGACACGATAGAAACCACGAAAAAAATCGTCGCGTGATTGAAAAGTGAACATCACCGATTTATTAAAATATAAGCATTGCTCCTTATAGCCGGCTATCCGGAGTTCAAGTTGCTTATTTTGCTAATCGTATTAATATAACAAATGATAAATTCCCCAGATTCTTGGCAGCCGGCTGCCCAGAGCAATCATTACATGATAACGCTATTGGCATACTTACTAACAACTCTCCCCTTCCCGTGATACATGTGGAGATGCAGAGGATTCCTCGGTCTCTAGTAGCAACAGGTATCGGACTAACATTCCTTCCTTTCCCAGAAGATCTGCATTCGGACGTGGCCGGCGTCGGTATTGATCAGCATGCAGGGATCAATATAGATTGTACAATGTGGCTCATCATGTTATTCCCAAGCATGTTGTTCCTATGAACATTTTGCAATCTCATTTGGTTCTGGTCAATAACGGAGTAGCAACTACGGGCGATCTCTTATGCTTATGCTTATGCTTATACAGAAACATTTTCATTTAAACTATTGAATGTAAAGAAAGTAACAGCCGGCTGCCGGTATTGAACAATTTATTCTGAAGCTTAGAAATGAGTGTTCAGAGTAAGGTTCGATGATTACGATGCGACAGTTATAGCGCAACAATTATTGGAATCATTCTTCAGGATATGGCAATTTTAACTTGTTACCAATACATAAGCGTACTGATAATGATCTAAGTATTTGCCTTTAATTTGATTTGACCAATAGCTAACCCAATGACTGGGTAGAATCGACAAATCAATCAATTTGTTCACACCCGTCTATCTTCTGGTTGGGAATAATAACTGTTGCACAAACGATATATAATGAGGCTTAATTTTAATTATTTCGAATTTTTAACAAGATATATAAGAGATATAGGACTTTTGATCTAAATAATTTTAACAAGAAATAAAAATAAAGAGTCGATTTTTTATTCAACCAGCCTTTTTTGATTCTGTGCTATATGCTCCCGCTGGTTAGTACCGTTAGTAAACACGCTATGATACATTCGGTGTATGAAGCTACGGTGTGACACGCGACATTTCATGCTTGATCTGCGCCGTAAGCTAGCTGCTGGTCATCATATAGAAGCTCTCGAAGGTTTAACAGGATGCTCTGCGATTGTCACGACACGATTTATAAATGTTTGCGACAAAGGTAACCTATGAAAGCTTGTGAAAGTTGCCTCTACCGATATTGAATCACTTGATTCAATCTTCTGTAACTTGGTCAAATTCCACAGCTTTCAAGCTTGTGGTTGAAATCACGAGCCAATTCAAGAATCAATAGGTTGTAAAGTTTGTCATGAGAATCAATGTTTATAAACGTATTATAATAGTCAAAACAAAGACATTATAGTTAGTTGATAGAAAACTCAGACATTCTGGCACCACGGCAGCCTATCTTGACGTTAACTTGCACCCGCATATCTCTCTGCACAAAGTCTACATCACTTTTGGTGGAAATCGCATGAGTAAAGTCTTTTTCACAAAGACAACCGAAACGCGAACAAGGCCAGTAAGCAAAGTCGCCATCGTGACAGAGACCTCGAAAAAGCGTCGTGTGGAACCGAGTGCGGAATTCACCAAGCAGAAGTAACTAAAAGGCTGCGAATCAGATCGAAAATCGTCGCACGATTTCTCAAGTCCGTAAACCGGGTAAATATACAAAAATCATTTAAATTTCGTATAATGGTCCCAAATTTTCACACAAATCAGAAATCGCCGACCAACGCACGTGGTGAGTTTTGACTGAAGCACCACTCAGCTACGAAAGCCACATTGAAAACTTGATCCATTCTAAACTGGGAATAATAATGCCTATTTTATGACAATTAGCAAGTGACACATAGAACGCACGTGATCATTTTAGCTTGATTGGATCCATTAGCGTAAGCTGCAATCAAGAAGCCTTATTCAGCCAATAAGCCAAGTCGAGGGACCTAGAAAGATTCAAACGGCACCCAGCACATGCTTACGAGGAAGACGTCTTTGAAGATCAATAACGCGTCGGTACGAACGCCCATCTCGGAAAACAGCCCCGAAAAGGGTAAGTGCATCGTCGGACAGAGGCTAACTGGTCTTGCCTTCAAGGCCGTTTTCTCAGATTGGCCTGATCAGGAGGACGATTCATTGACGGATTAGTCGGACACCACGGAATCGAGGACGACTGTCAAGAAAGCAACTGGCAGCACTACAGAGAACGGCAGGGGGAGAGCCTCTGTGCACCGGTAACAAGTTGACGTCACAAGAAGTCGAAGCCAAGGCTGTGGTGTGACGCATGATGGTGGTGATGAAGAGCACGGGTAGGAGGAAACCCGGAATGGCATGCTAAGGCACGCGTGATGCGGATTCGTGAGTAGTAATAAGAAACAAAGCAGGTTTAGAATAGCCAAGAATGAGGGCCAGTGATTAGTGCAGAATAGGAAATATTTAGGGTAGTCAGCCGTGGACAAATGTCATGATGCAAAATATATCTTAGTTTAAACACATAACAGTATTTGTGGATATTGTTGGTTTGCGATTTGGTCCATGCTAGTCGGTGCTGCCTCCGCGATCCTTTCACATCACAGGCAAACCTATTACATTGGCGCCCAACAAAAAATCCATCCTAAAGATTTTGCCGTTTGCGTTTAGTTTAATCAGTATTTGCAGATACATACTGATAATTTGGTTTGTGTAGATATAGTTAACCCGATAAAAACCCATCAATCCAACATGGATTATACTCATTTAAACGATGACGAACTCGCTTATGAGTTGGCGTTACGACATATTGTCAACATAGGACCTACGACGCGTCGCGTTAGGGTTCAACACCTCAATAACGCTAATCAAGATGACAAGGCGCGTGGGATAAATCACAAGAGCTCGGAACACGTAATGAGTTTCACTGTCAATCTCGAAACATGTCAGGTAAAAATCCAGGAGCTAGTGGATTTATCGCTAAGGACCTAAGGAGGACGATTCATTGACGGATTAGTCGGACACCACGGAATCGAGGACGACTGTCAAGAAAGCAACTGGCAGCACTACAGAGAACGGCAGGGGGAGAGCCTCTGTGCACCGGTAACAAGTTGACGTCACAAGAAGTCGAAGCCAAGGCTATGGTGTGACGCATGATGGTGGTGATGAAGAGCACGGGTAGGAGGAAACCCGGAATGGCATGCTAAGGCACGCGTGATGCGGATTCGTGAGTAGTAATAAGAAACAAAGCAAGTTTAGAATAGCCAAGAATGAGGGCCAGTGATTAGTGCAGAATAGGAAATATTTAGGGTAGTCAGCAGTGGACAAATGTCATGATGCAAAATATATCTTAGTTTAAACACATAACAGTATTTGTGGATATTGTTGGTTTGCGATTTGGTCCATGCTAGTCGGTGCTGCCTCCGCGATCCTTTCACATCGCAGGCAAACCTATTACATTGGCGCCCAACAAAAAATCCATCCTAAAGATTTTGCCGTTTGCGTTTAGTTTAATCAGTATTTGCAGATACATACTGATAATTTGGTTTGTGTAGATATAGTTAACCCGATAAAAACCCATCAATCCAACATGGATTATACTCATTTAAACGATAACGAACTCGCTTATGAGTTGGCGTTACGACATATTGTCAACATAGGACCTACGACGCGTCGCGTTAGGGTTCAACACCTCAATAACGCTAATCAAGATGACAAGGCGCGTGGGATAAATCACAAGAGCTCGGAACACGTAATGAGTTTCACTGTCAATCTCGAAACATGTCAGGTAAAAATCCAGGAGCTAGTGGATTTAGCGCTAAGGACCTCGAACAAACAAAATCTTATGCAATTACGGTCGCGACTAATTCACTACAAGGACAGGTTGGCCATTCACAAGCCACCTGAATTCCTTACAGACGCACATGAATCGTTTTGTATGATAGTTGACGTGCTCTATGGTGATATAACCAGTGCTCTAATTAATCCAGCAAATCATGCATCAGTCGACGCACAGTGGGGCAGAATGCTACTTTCGACGCTCAAAATCTCTAGCGCCCTTGGTATGTATCTTGGACGATTGGTGTGTTCAGCAAAGTATCGTGGATAAAAATGAACATTATTTTGACAACTTTGGATTAGATCTAGATAAGCAGAAACTGATCTAGATCAGTTCTATCTTTCGACACAGGCATCCTATCATCAAAAAGTTTTCTTCGGTAAAGTTGCTTGTTTTGATATGCTATATATATATATATATATATATATATATATATATATATATATATATATATATATATATATATATATATATATATATATATATATATATATATATATATATATATATATATATATATATATATATATATATATATATATATATATATATATATATATATATATATATATATATATATATATATATATATATATATATATATATATATATATATATATATATATATATATATATATATATATATATATATATATATATATATATATATATATATATACCAAAGATACATAACATTAAACAAAATATTCGAAAAAATTAATTTTTACATTTTTTAAGTAAAAATCTCTGGAAAATTTTGGTTATTACTAAATATTCGAAAACATACAATATTTAAAGAAGTTGCAAAGAGTGATAAATGTTATCATGACATTTAAAGGGTATTTTCATCATAAGTATTGAAAAAAACATGACCCACAAAAATTTTAATAACCCACGAAGCGGCAGCTGAAATTTTGTTTGTGACTAGTAGAGACCTTTAACTTTATAACCACAAAGAGAAAAAAGTGGGGCAAGGTGGAGCCTTTTATATATAGACATGGAAATAAGGAAAAAATATAATTCGCATGAAATGGTTCCTAGTTTGCTTGAGTAGTTTTGAGTAATCTTAAAAATATAAATATTTTCTTATTTATGAATTCAAATATAATATTTCGGATTTAGAAAACAATTTTAAAGTAATTCATAAAATAATTTTGTTCAAATACCTAATGTATCTCGTGCTTTCTGCAGTTTGCCAAATTGTAGTTCAGACATAAACTGGTGCTTATTCTTTACAAGAAATATTGTGTATGAACGATTTAAGTTAATCCACTTCCGCTACCGTTTTCACCTGTAAGGTTGAGTTTCACCCCAAGATTTCACCCCAAGATTCGATGATATGTTCGTTAAGAATTTCAAAAAATGGCTTTTATGTTTGTGAGGAACATTCCGTACATTTGACAATTTTACCTGTTTAGAATATATGAACTTGTTCTTATTATTGTTATTTATCTTATAGTTTATTTAACATGACATTAAACTAGCTCTTGACGTCTACAAAGATTAGAGTTTGAACTAGTCACACACAAAATTTCAGCTGCCGCCGCACATTAAGTAATGATTGCGGAATTCGGAAAGTGACTATTTATCGTAGAAATACATCAATTTCGCCTAACCTAAATGTCTGTAGATAAAAAGCCCCACCTTGCCCCACTTTTCTCTCTTCGTTATTATAAAGTTAATAGTCTCTAATAAACACAATCAAAATTTTAGCTGCCGCCATCTGCCGCTTCGTGGGTTATTAAAATGTTGTGGGTCATGTTTTTTCAGTATTTATGATGAAACCACTCTTTAAATGTCACGATAACATTTATAACTCTTTGCAACTTCTTTGAATATTGTATGTTTTTGAAGATTTAGTAATAACCAAAATTTTCCAGAAACTTTATCATAGAAAAAATGTAAAAATAAATTATTTCGAATATTTTTTTAAATGTCATATAGCGCCATCTACATAGGTTGTAGAGTATAAGTAACTTTAGTATATATATTTAACATATCAAAACAAATAACTTTACCGAAGAAAACTTTTTGATAGGACGTCTGTGTCAAAAGATAGAACTGATCTAGATCAGTTTCTACTTATTTAGATCAAAACCAAAGTTGTCAAAATAATGTTTATTTTTATTTACGATACTTTGCTGAACACACCAATCGTCCAAGCCACATATCTAGGGCGCTAGAGGTTTTGAGCGTCGAAAATAGCATTCTGCCCCACTGTACGACGGGACATCGGGGACGATACTCCAAGACAACGCGTTGCAACGGTTCGGCGAACAGGTTCCAGCAAGCAGGCATAGCGGGAGAAGCTGCGAACGTAAGAACCAATTTAAATAATGATGCCAACATTAGTCAAGGGACTACCATTCCAGCATTCAGCTCTCCGTTCATGCAAGGTCAAGGTAGAGGTAGAGGCCCCGTGGTGGTGGAGGAACGCTACGTGGGAAGCTGAGCTGCAAGCAACCGGGCGGGTCATAGGTGGTGGATAATGCTTAATCGCGATAGCAACTAGTTGTGATTCGCGACCCGAACCAGCAGCGGGGGCTGACTGCGGGTGTGGTAGGACGAGGTAGTGGGCCCTATACGTTCTAGGCCTAAATACCACATGCCCTAAAGCAGCCCTGACAAGGCGAGCCAGCGCCGCCTTTAAATAAGCGCTTAGCCCAAATCCCTCTCCTCCCGTTATCCTTCCTTCCTTCTGCGGCTGTTCGCACATCTAAATATGGAAGCTGTTCTTCAATGTCAGCTTCTTTCACCGAACAGCCTAGATAAGCCGTGTAGTGTCGGTAGTGGTTGTTTCAACCGACTAAGAATTACACTACGGACTACCTGTTTCAGTGGTAAAAATCTACCAAACAGGGAACCCCAATTCCATAGTGTCATGCGACCCGTGCTATGGGTAAAATTGTTGAGGGGGTTTAAAACATTCTCAATGGCGAACGGAGCCTGGGAAGAGTCGGGCGAACTCCCCAGTATGCTGCATTACGCAGCGGAACGTTCACTCTACACACCGATTTTTTTTTTGCACCGATGATCCACTTAATTTTGCCGAATTTTTGTTGGCTGGGGGTTTGCTGAGACTCTCGGCTGATGGTAGTTCGGTGAAGTTTTGTTGAGTTTCGATTATCAAATTTCGATGTGTACAGATAAACCTGCCCAGAGGCCGTGTGGTATCCGGCCTAGAATTGAGCCACTGGAGTCCTGCTCCCATGTCGTAGGAGGCGACTGAAAGTAGGAGACCCTAAGTCAAGCTGTAGTTCCATGCCGAGGACTTAATGACTGGAGGGTCTAAAATATGCCAGTCGCGCACGGAGCGTTTTGGGTTTTGCCCTTGCTGTGTTATGCGAATCTCTGACACAGTGGACCATTATTTTCTTCGCAAATCGTGGGAATCAAATGATCATGTCCCATTTAAACCTGATATGGCTCGCTAAATGCGTTAACATCCCAACTCGCTTGGTGTCCTCTAGTTGTTGTGCAATTTGTGTTGAAGATGAAATGTACAGTTCTCTAATCAACAATGGTTAGAATAGCACAAGTCAATCTCCAACATAAACGTACAGCAACTATGAATTTATCTCGACTCATGCAGGAAGGTAAAGCTTCCATAGCATTGGTTCAAGAACCGTATTTCCATAAAGGAAACTTCTATTTTGGAAAGTTACTTAACACTGCCTTCATTGCTTACAACAAGACAGGCATGACTAACCCACGTGAAATGCCTCGTGCTTGCATTCTTGCAAATAAGGCTATTGACGCGTGTCTCATATCGGAGCTCACAACTCGCGATATCTGTGTTGTCACAGTTACATTGACTGTCGGAAACGTAGACAAAAAATATATATATTGTTCAGCATACCTACCGCATAACGAATCATCTCCTTCTGATGATTTCAAAAGCGTTGTAGCATATTGTAGCAGAAATGGGCTTCCGCTCATTATCGGCAGTGATGCGAATGCTCATCACATCATTTGGGGCAGCTCAGACATCAATCTGAGAGGCTCTGAACTGATGGAGTACATAAGTAGTACAAATCTCCATATTCTGAATGTGGGAAACCGACCAACTTTTGCGAGATCTGGAAGGGAGGAGGTGTTAGACATAACACTTTGCTCTGATAGAATTTTGCATGAACTGGGAAATTGGCAGGTTCCAAATGAAACTGAACCGTCTCTATCCGATCATAAATATATATTTTTCGATCATTTTGATGTCACCTTCAATGTGGTGACATATCGTAATCCTAAGTCTACAAACTGGGACCTCTTTTTGGAAAACTTAGCGACTAAATTTCATGGATATTTTCCAACAATTAGTCAACTAGACGACTTAGATGACGTCGTGGATACGACAAACTCATTCATATTAGCATCCTACGAAGAAGCTTGTCCACTTCGTACTGTTAAATCGACTAGGGGAACCCCTTGGTGGAGGGCTGAGCTTGAAAGAATGAAGAAAGTTATGAGAAGAGCATGGAACCGGCGTCAGCGTGATGACTCCAGGGCTTTCAGGTCAGCTCGTAGTGCATATAAGAAATGTCTTAGATCTGCAGAACGGGCTGGCTGGCAAAGTCTATGCACTAATGTCTCTAGTCTGAACGAGGATAGCAGATTAAATAAAATTCTCTCCAAATCGAATGATTTTCAGATGAACTCCTTGGAAACCAGAGATGGTGTTTATGTGACGGACGAAAAAGATGTTCTTAATTGTCTCTTCGACACACACTTTCCAGGTTGTATCGATCCGGAGTTGAACAATGTTCACAGATCTCATTCTGGTGATTCGGACTCGTGGGCGTTAGCACGCACATTGGTTTCCACTGAATCGGTCAAGTGGGCGGTTGACAGCTTTGCTCCATACAAATCACCCGGAAAAGATGGAATACTTCCCGTGCTACTGCAAAAGGGATTTGATATTCTTAAACATGTCTTGAAAAAGATTTTGCTTTCCAGTCTTGCTACCGGGTATATCCCGAAAGCATGGCGAGAAATAACTGTTAGATTTATTCCCAAAGGGGGGCGCTCAAGCTATGAAGAAGCCAAGAGTTTTAGGCCTATCAGCTTAAGTTCTTTTCTTCTGAAAGCTTTGGAACGGATAATCGATCATCACATCAGGAACGTTAGTTTAGTTGAATATCCACTGCACAAAATGCAACATGCATATCAGTGTGGGAAATCCACGATCACTTTGCTTCACGATGTTGTTTACAACATTGAGAAGGCCTTCTCGCTCAAGCAATGTAGCTTGGGTGTATTTCTAGATATTGAGGGTGCTTTTGACAATGTGTCCTTCCAGTCTATTCTGGAAGCTACGCACGGTCATGGGATACCTGCATGTATCTCAGGTTGGATAAACGCAATGCTTAGTAACCGCATACTTTGCTCGTCACTGCGACAGACTGAGATACGGAAGTTGAGTATTTGCGGTTGTCCTCAGGGCGGCGTTCTGTCACCTTTGTTATGGAACTTAGTAGCTGACGGCTTGTTGAAGAAACTCAATGAGCTTGGATTTCCAACCTACGGGTTTGCTGACGATTACCAAATACTAATTACTGGATTTTGCATCGGAACAATCTTTGACTTAATGCAACAGGCATTAAGAGCTGTCGAACAGTGGTGTCGACAAGTTAAACTATCAGTTAACCCAAGCAAAACTTCAATGGTTCTTTTCACGAAGAAGCGAATAACAACCGGGGTTCGTCCCTTGCAGTTCTTTGATTCTGAGCTGCTGTGTGCAGATCAAGTCAAATACGTTGGAGTCATATTGGATTCCAAACTGAATTGGTCTGCTCACATTGAGTTCAGAGTCAAGAAAGCGTGCATGGCCTTCGGGCAGTGCAGACGAACTTTTGGAAAGACCTGGGGTCTCAAACCTAAATACATCTATTGGATTTACACGACAATTGTACGTCCAATACTGTCATACGGATGTCTTGTGTGGTGGCAGAGGGGAGAGGTGGTGACAGTCCAGTCAAAGCTAAACCATCTGCAAAGAATGGCGCTCATGGCGTTGACTGGTGCTTTCACCACGACTCCGACTGCTGCTCTTGAGGCACTTCTAAACATCAAACCATTACACATACACTTAAAACAAGAAGCACTATCATGTGCATACAGACTGCAGGTTACTGGGCTTTGGAACAGTAATCATGTTGATCTTGCTACCAGCATACACGATTGTGGTCACAAATGGTTACATGGGGTGAAGATATTCTTGCTCCCAGCGATATTACACTCACTTGTAGTTTTTCTTACAGGACATTCCATGTGAAGATTCCCTCTCGAGAGGAGTGGTTGTCTGGCTTTATGGAAAGACAACAACAAACGCAAGTGGTTTGCTACACTGACGGTTCTCTGATGGAGGGACGTGCTGGTGCTGGTGTCTACTGTCGTGAAATGAGATTGGAACAATCTCACTCACTAGGTAGATACTGTACTGTATTCCAAGCAGAAATCTTTGCGATTATGTGCGGGGTTCAATCGGCCCTTCAACTGAGTTTATCCGGCAGAGTTATAAACTTCTGCTCCGATAGTCAGGCTGCAATCAAGGCCCTTAGCTCAGACAAATCCCGGTCCAAGCTAGTGATCGCGTGCCGAACCCAAATCGAAGAACTAAGCATTGTCAACACTATCTACCTTGTCTGGGTGCCCGGACATTGCGGTATTACTGGAAATGAATGGGCTGACAAATTGGCCAGGGCAGGTTCAGCGATTGACTTCGTTGGTCCTGAGCCCGCGCTGCCAATTTCGACAAGTTGGATAAGGGAAAAAATACGGTCCTGGGCTTCGTCCGAGCACCGCAATTATTGGAGAAATCTACAAACGTGTCGCCAAACAAAGGCGTTTCTAGAACAACCATGCCCAGTGGTTTCGAAAAATCTCTTACATTTTTCAAAGCTCGACTGCGGCATGCTGACCAGGGCTTTAACCGGCCACTGCAAACTCAATTATCACATGGCAACTATTCAGCGCGCTGAGTCTTTTTCATGTGATCTTTGTGAATCCGACTACGGAACCTCATATCATCTGATATGCAACTGTCCAGCGGTAGCGCAATTGCGATTTCGGGTCTTCAGCCGTCCTTATATAGACGAAACCATGTTTGGTCGACTGAAACTCAGAGACATACTAAAGTTTCTTGTCCAATGTGGTAAAGAGCTTTAGGCTTATTCGCAGGCAAGTTGAACTACTTGTGAGTTTAACTTACCTGTTGTTTATTTTTGTTTTGTGCTGTTATTTTTCCCACCCTTCCAATTCTACTTCCCCACACCTCCTTGTCCTTTCCTTCCGCTCAGGAAATGATGAAACACACGGCAAGGCACAAATCCCCGACTATGTACGGGGAACGTGCCATTTGAGCCAATATATTCTGATTCCTGATTCCACATATCTAGGGCGCTAGAGGTTTTGAGCGTCGAAAATAGCATTCTGCCCCACTGTACGACGGGACATCGGGGACGATACTCCAAGACAACGCGTTGCAACGGTTCGGCGAACAGGTTCCAGCAAGCAGGCATAGCGGGAGAAGCTGCGAACGTAAGAACCAATTTAAATAATGATGCCAACATTAGTCAAGGGACTACCATTCCAGCATTCAGCTCTCCGTTCATGCAAGGTCAAGGTAGAGGTAAGTCATTGCAAGAGATATCCGGCACCCAATCACTCCGACTCAACGGTGAGCAAGAAATATCGCGAACATCAGGGTACACACCACCTCCTAATCCGCAGGAGTATAGCAGAAACACAGTACATAGGTCAACCGTTTTCGAATCAAATGAAGCAGACATCAATCGCAGAACAGAATTTGGGGCATGACGACGGCAGCAACGTAATTCAACTCATCATTTCAACGAGCAGCCTCGGGAAAGATGCCCAGATATACGAAACGAATACAACCAACTGCGAGATGATTTGCTGGGGCATTTGCTGCGTCGGGATACAGGACCATCGAATGAACGTGTCGATGACAGGCGAATTCTTAAGGCGGTACACAACTGGCCTTTTAAATTTCGGGGAGAAAAAGACACAACGTCATTAAATATATTTCTCAACCGGGTGGAGACGTTCGCGAGATCCGAAGGCATGAGCGACGATATTTTGCTAACATCCATCAAGCATTTGCTACAAGAAGATGCGCTGAATTGGTATGCGCGAGCAATGGAACAACGAATACTGGGTTCCTGGGAGGCTTTCAAAAGAGAGAGTCGGAAAGAATTTCTACCGAGCGGTTACGCACAAATTCTACGATTATAAGCATGTTTTCGCTTTCAGGGTCAAACTGAGACCTTCGCGAAATACTTCCGGGATATCTCGGCGTTATTTAGATTCGTGGCGCCGCCCATGGAGGATGAAGAAACGTTCTGCTTTGTAAAAAAGAACATGAATGCAGATTACGCCGCAATTGTCACCGCAGCGCGACCACGCTCACTGCAAGATATGGTCGAGGTCTGCACCAGCTACGACGAAACAAGGATGTTGTTGGGCCGATAACGACGGATACCGATTCCGCATAGTGCACTTCTGGATCCAAATTTCGAAACGCCAGTGTCTCCACACAGGCCCACTGCTCCACCACAACAACGATTCGGAAGGGTACATGCCATGGAGATGGAAGCAAACTACCTAGACACTTATACGTCAACGCGAGTATTCCTATCAAACTGAAACATTAAAGCAAGAGGAAAATGAAGAATGGCAGCTGAAGATCGACCAGTTGACGGAACAAGTCAACGCCATGAAAATGCAGCTAGGCGAACGGAATAGGTTGAAGTCGACAACGACGCAGAACTCGCAGAGGTAAAACCTGTCCAGTCGGTATCAACAAGGCACGCATCCACAAGTGCAGCATACTCAACACGAACAGCAGTTGCCGGAGGAACAACAAAGCTTCCGGCACTAATACGATGCAGGGCGAAAGCTTGAACCGAACGCACAGCCACGAGTACAGCCGCAGCAGCCCAGAGAGGAGTGGCAGGATCACCGTCGTCTAGTGATGCTATGCTGGAATTGCGACGATGAAGGACATCGGTTTATGGATTGCCTCAGGTGGGGACGGAAAGGGTACTCGCTACGCAGCTGCTTCACGTGCCGAACGGACGCGGGAAACGCAAGGGCGGGGAATCTTCAACAGGGGGAAAGATGATTCTTCGCAGCAACTTGAGAATCCCTCAGACATTCCCGAATTTCGACACATTAGTTCACTCATAATCAACATGGAAAAGGTTTACAGACCGCACGCAGTGATTAGTGTATTAGGGTGAAATATAACCGCACTATTGGACAGCGAAGCAAATTGCTCACTGTTGAGAGGAAAATACATTAAGATGGTCGATGAGTTAGAATTACGCACAGGCACGGTGGACGGTGGCATAACGACCGCCGATGGTACGAACCATAAGATAAACCACTTCCCTCGATTGCCGATTGTGTACAACAATCGTAATGAGACTATTCCTGTTCTACTGGTGCCAACGATACCAGACTGCGTTATTTTTGGGATGAACTTTTGGGACAAGTTTGGGGTCAAGACTGTGTGCTGTGCATTAGAAGCGTCAGTAAGTGAGTCGGAAGTTCAAGACGATGAGCCGAGGAAACAATTGACTCCAGAGCAGGACCATCTGCTCCAGCGAGTGGTCGCTAATGTTTCCAAAAGCGGAGGCACAAAAACTGGGAAGAACAGCAATATATGAACATCGTATAGACGTCGGAAACGCACCACCACGTAAGTAACGGTACTACACGATGTCCCAATAGGTTTTGGAGGAGGTGAACCGAGAGACCGACCGCATGATAGCGACGTAATAGAGGAATAGGTAATAGAGAACATATACGTTTGCTAGAGGAGGTCGCGAACAGACTACGGAAAGCCAACTTGACAATCTCGACGGACAAGTCGAAGTTCTGTCGCCAGCAGATAAAGTATCTGGGATATAGGTTGAACGAGAACGGTTGGAGAGTAGACGAGGAAAAAGTAGAAAGCATTGTTAAGTTTCCGATTCCATCCAGCAGAAAAGAAGTTCAACGATTCTTGGGTCTTTGCAACTGGTATAGGTGGTTCATTGAGGATTTCTCACGACTGGCGACGTCCATCACAGAGCTCACCAAGACAAAAGCGAAGTTCCGTTGGACGGTACAAGCAGAAGAAGCATTTTTAAAGCTGAAGGCGGCATTGGTATCAGCACCGGTGTTGGCGATGCCCGATTATAGCAGGCCATTTGCTGTAGCATGTGATGCTAGCGATGTCGCAATTGGAGCGGTGTCAACGCAAGAGTTTGAAGGAGATGAACATCCGATATGCTATTTCTCACAAAAGCTTTCATCATCAGAGAGTAAATATTCAACAACGGAACGGGAATGCTTGGCTGTTATCAGCGCGATTGTTTCGCGGGTACATTGAAGGCGTGCACTTCATAGTGTTTTGTAACCACGCTGCATTAAGCTATTTACGATCAATGAAAAACCCGACTGCACTCATGAGTCGTTGGCTGCTACGCTTGAACGGATACGATTTCGAAATAAAATATCGAAAGGGCAGTTGCAATGTCGTTCCAGATGCGCTTTCCCGTATAGCAGCGAGTATGGTGTTCTCGGCGGAGGAAGTCAAGGAACCGTGGTACGATAGCCTACGAGATCGGGTGATGAACAACGTGGACAAATTTCCGGATTTCCGAGTTGCGGGTAGTGAGCTCTGCAAGAATTGTTTGTGTAAAGACGAAACAGGTAACAGATCTCATAAATGGAAAAGGGGGGTACCTCGTAATGAGCGAAAAGAAATCATCAGAAGGTTCCATGATTCTCCGACGGCAGCGCACCTCGGTTTTCACAAAACCTGGCAAAAGATACAAACCCACTTCTACTGGCCGAAGATGCAAAACGAAATCAGCCACTATGCACAAAACTCTACGACATGCAAAGCAAGTAAGGCAGCAATCACGAGGATGATGCTGCAGATGGGCAATCAAAAGCCAGTTAGAGTCCCATGGGAATTGATCTCGATCGATTTTGTTGGTCCCTTCACTCGTTCAAAGCGCGGAAACACAGTTATGTTTGTTATTGTAGATTGGGTAACGAATTACGTAATCGTACATCCAATGCGTAGTGCAGACTCAGTGAAGATGACACAGTTCTTGGAGCGGGAAGTCTTCTTGAAGTTTTCACGGCCACGGATAGTGCTGTCGGATAACGGAAAGCAGATCGAATCAATGGTATTCACATCGCTGCTAGCGCGGCACAGAATTACGCACATGAAGACGTAATTCTATTGTCCAATGGTGAACAACGCTGAACGGGTCAATCGAGTTCTCGTGACGTGTATTCGAACTCTGCTGGAGGGAGATCATCGTGAATGGGACGAGCAACTTCCAGCGATCCCTGCAGCCATCAACAGCGCTAAGCACGACGTGACCGGTGTCAGTCCACACTGCGCAAATTTCGGACGAGATCTCATCCCAGGCAAAAGGGGCAAGTTGCTGGTTAACGGGGGGCTATTTGCCAACTCGGACGCGCTAATTGCCCTACAATTTGCCAGCAATTTGCTGGCAATTAGGGGGCTATTTTAAATGCAACATTTGGGCGATTTGCTGCCGTCATTTTTTTGCCGCTCTACCCGCCCTTAAATCGCCCCCAAATCGCCCAGGGAACGCGCCATTTAATCGCCCTTAACTGCCTGATATGAAAATTAAAGATTATAATTATTTTCGGATTCACTATCTACTCACATAAATTTATCAGTACACTAGGTAATCACCACCAGACTAAAGGAAGAATCGATGGTGAAATTCGTATTGCACACCAAAACTTACCACAATCTGACTTTCATTTAGACTTTAGGTCAGAGATCTTGTTCCACTATACTTACACACGATTACTCAATTTCCCACATTCGTTGGCCAAATTAAGTGCACTAAACAAACAAAATACAAGCGGGAACACGCCAATTGTTTAAAAAAAACAATTTTAAACTTAAGCCAAACATGAACCGCCATGTTTGAAAAACGCAAAAAACAACCAAGTCCATTTCAGCCGCCAGAACATTTGTCTAAGTATTGAAATTGCCTTTAAATCGCATTCGCAAATTGCATTTGTTCCTAGGGGCAATTAGCACAGGCGAGTTGAGTCAAACGACAAACTTTTTAAATCGCCTGACCATGTTCGTCCGCATTTTTTTGACAGGGATACTGCACACGGATTTGTACGCTCAGCAGAAACTCGACGCTTCATACGATCCGAAGGTAGCTCTGGACATGCGCTTATCCAAAATCCAACGAATACAACAATTAATCGTGAAACGCATCCAGAATAATCACGAGAAGGCGAAGCTGCGTTATAATCTACGGAAAATGGCTGTATCCTTCAAGATCGGACATCTAGTATGGCGTAAATCGGTTGGGCAATCGTCGAAAGTAGACAATGTAAATCAGAAGCTTGATCCGAAGTTTGTTCCAGCATTGGTAAAGGATATACTGGAAGTAAATTTGTATCTACTCGAGGATATTACTACGGGAAAGCATACCATGCGGAAGACATCAAATCCGATTAGAGAAAATAAACACAGCTATGTCCACATGTCAGCCTGTCAACAATGAGTTTTATGATCCAGAAACACCGTTTGCCGATCGGGATAAATCGTGCTCGGTCAAGGTATGGCGAGCAATAACTTTATAAACTACCTCCCCACCTTGGCACAACAGCCCGCGTAAGTAGACTCGAGTAGCAATCCAGAAATGCCTAGGACAACTCGCTGGCATTATGGAAGCGGAGGACGAGAAGTGACTTCCAAATCGAAACACTACTTCGTACTTCGGGATGCCCAAAACTGCAGCTGCGTTCCCGTTAGAATCGCATCGAGAAGCAGTGAAGTAAAGCAAATCGGGACAACAGCGGCACTGAAACAGACCATGGTGAAGTGAAATCAAATTGACAAGCACCGCACGAGGATTTCTATCATAACGCAGCAAAGCACCAAAAGCCTACTAACAATCTGCCAACTGCTCTCACCACATGTAAACGTTACAATTCCCGAGACTAGAGAAATCAAATCCCCGGGACGAGGAAAACTGATGCAGTTATCTAGCCATGTCAGCAGGGTCAGACCCGCTAACCAAGAGCCCAAACTCACAAAACACCGTTTGACGATCGGGAGAAATCGTGCCAATGTTGAGATGAGGTGAGCCACAACTTAATAAACTACCTCCCCACCTTGACAACTAGCGGTTAGTCCAGCCACACAGGAGACGGAGGAAGAGGCAAAGCAGGGCCTACACAAGCTCGCCGTTTTCGGCACATGAGAAACTGATCGTCGTTCACGGGAGGAAAGCGAGGAAAGCAGAAAGTCGAGAGCAGGGATTAAACTTGCGGAGGGAGCCTCGGGAAAACCTTGCACCGTTGCAGAGGGCGGACCCCTCTGGGCTCCTACACACAACGAATGCTAGTCTCGGAGGCCAGCAGCTCCAAAGAAATTCGTCGAATCAAGTTGCAGACCTTATTAGTCAAGGCGCGAACGTGCTTACCGCTTTCGGAGCGTGAGAAACCGATTAGCAGGCGCAAGCGCGAGTGTCCTCGATTCGGGTGGAATCGTACCCCTCAAAGTAAAAAGCAGAAGGAAGAAGTCGAAACCGGACATAGACGTTAAGAAGTCATGAATAGAATCAATCATCACCTCAACCAAAAAAAAAACACGTTCAATGAGAGTATAATATTAGGCCAGAATGGGTATCCTCAAGAAACCCGCAAGATCATGCGAGTTCGGATTCGGGTCGGTCGTGTCTAGAGTGGGGATCGCCATGAAAACTCGTACAAAAGCAACTCGATTCTGGGCGCGGTAAAACCCTAGCATGGACTCATGGCGATTCGGACGAGTAAATGCGTTCTTCCTACCCAGCACACCGGAAACACAAACCAAAAAAAGACTATCATATTTCAGCTTCTCGTTGTTTTGTTGGATCATCCTATTATTTAAGCAATAGGTTAAGATCTGTTTGAATGTTTTGCCGCAGTGAAAGGACAGGTTTTGAGAAGCTGGGACTACTAGAGATGGGTCAGAGACACATATCCAATTAAAGATGGTAAAAGATCGAAACAACTTTTACCAGAATATTATGCTGGTGTTTTCAGGATTTTAGTTATGTAGTCAATAAGGCCATGGAAATATTTAACAAGCAGCAAGCTTGTATTATTCAGTTATGTTAAAGTATAGTTTAGCAGAGCCGAAGGAGGTAACCACCAGGACCTTCTTTCTCGATCAAGTCCTGTCTCGGACAGACTTCTAATTGGAAGTGCTCCACAACGGCAATGTTATGTAACGTTTGTCATGAGAATCAATGTTCATGAACATATTATAATAGTCAAAACAAAGACATTATAGTTAGTTGATAGAAAACTCAGACATTCTAGCACTACGCAGCACTACGGCAGCACTATCTTGACGTCAACTTGCACCCGCATATCTCTCTGCACGAAGTCTACATCACTTTTGGCGGAAATCGCATGAGTAAAGTCTTTTTCACAAGGACAACCAAAACGCGAACAAGGCCAGTAAGCAAAGTCGCCATCGTGAGATTTCGGAAAAAGCGTCGTGTGGAACCGAGTGCGGAATTCACCAAGCAGAAGTAACTAAAAGGCTGCGAATCAGATCGAAAATCGTCGTACGATTTCTCAAGTCCGTAAACCGGGTAAATATACAAAAATTATTAGAATTTCGTTTAATGGTCCCAAATTTTCACACAAATCAGAAATCGCCGACCAACGCACGTGGTGAGTTTTGGCCCAAGAACCTCTCAGCTACGAAAGCCATATTGGAAACTTGCCATGGTTCATTCTAAATACGGATAGTAGATCGTGTAAATATGTGAAAATTCTTTGCTGAAACTGGAAATAATAATGCCAATTTTATGACAATTAGCAAGTGACACATCAAACGCACGTGATCATTTTAGCTTGATTGGATCCATTAGCGCAAGCTGCAATCAAGCAACACATTCTCTTGGTTCGCCACGGGAGTCTTATTCAGCCAAAATGCCAAGCCGAGGGACCTAGAAAGATTCAAACGGCACCCAGCACATGCTTACGAGGAAGACATCTTTGAAGATCAATAACGGGTCGGTACGATCGCCCATCTCGGAAAACAGCCCCGAAAAGGGTAAGTGCATCGTCGGACAGAGGCTAACTGGTCTTGCCTTCAGGGCCGTTTTCTCAGATTTGCCTGATCAGGAGGACGATTCATTGACGAATTAGTCGGACACCACGGAATCGAGGACGACAGTCAAGAAAGCAACTGTGCACCGGTAACAAGTTGACGTCACAAGAAGTCGAAGCCAAGGCTGTGGTGTGACGCATGGTGGTGATGAAGAGCACGGGTAGGAGGAAACCCGGAATGGCATGCTAAGGCACGCGTGATGCGGATCCGTGAGTAGAAATAAGAGACAAAGCCAGTTAAGGATAGCCAAGAATGAGGGCCAGTGATTAGTGCAGAATAGGAGATATTTAGGGTAGTCAGCCGTGAACAAATGTCATGATGCAAAATATTTCTTAGTTTAAACACATAACAGTATTTGAGGATATTCTTGGTTTGTGATTTGATCCATGCTAGTCGGTGCTGCCTTCGCGGTCCTTTCACATCGCTGGCAAACCTATTACAAGGTTACTTACATTTTGTGTAATTATGATGAATCTATAAAACGTAGATATGAAAGATCATAATGTCATTAAGAAATAATATATTTCCATGGAAATTTCGCAACAATCTAAAGAAGTGTATGACATGCTATGGTTGAAGTGTGAACAATTTTCATTAGGTCCTTCAGCATCATAGAAGTCTAACACATTGGAAAATTTTATAAAACCCATTTTCATACAACTACCCGAATTTTTATCAAAAGTCCACGTGGACATCGTGCAGGAATTGTCCACGCTTGTCCACAGAATGGGAGGAGGGGGTCAACAACGAAGGTTTTTTTGTCCACGTGGTATATGAACGGCCCCAAAGCGAGGCCAAAACCACCTAGTCTCGCGGATTATGAGCAGCTTTCCGCCGTTTCGACTCCTTGGACTCGACTATGCGGCCAAGCCGCATTACACTACCTTCGCCATACACGTCACTTTCTCATACTCTATACCGCTGTTAGTAAGGTTAACAGGCACAATTTATTTTTTCAGTTTAAACTATATTAAAACTTCCCCCATCTTTTTATTGATTGTTATAAAATAGGCCGTTTAGAACCATTTCCAAACCAAAATAACCTACGTTTCGAAAAAAGCCGCTATTCGGAACTTTTACCTTAAAGTGTACATATTCTTTGACTTTGCAAGGTTTCTGTAACTGACAGTTTTACGACCTGCTCATAAATGAAATATAAATAGTCAAAAGCCTTTGAAACTAAATCTTTTAGTGTAAGTTACCTATCCACACGATTCACTATTATTCGAATATGTACCAATATATTTGATAGACCGAATTATTGACAATGTCACTCCGTTTGTTTCTAATATTGCATACCTGCATTTTTTTTAAATATTTTTTTTTTATTTATTGAGTGTTTGAATATTTCAATTTAATAGTTTTTTGAAGCGAAAAAAAATTAACAAGCGAAAAATCAAAAATTTGCACGGGGCAATTGTGAAAGCATTTAATGAATTTGCATAATTTATTTCTTCCAATATATGTGTCATACATACACACAGAAAAAAAATATTGGTAAAAGTAAGAGTGTTCCGCTCTTAGCAAAAAACAACCAACGCCTACTGTCAGATTGAAAGTAAAACTTTTAAATAAATCAAAAATGACAATCAAAATAAAAGATTTCCTTTTAAGCTAATGAAGATTGGTAATCAAAATAAAAGTATTATATTCAAACTAAGAGTATGCGTTAGTTGTTTTTTGCTAAGAGTGAAAAACTCTTATTTTTACTAACATTTTTTTCTGTGTGTAGCATTAGTATACTAGATAGTTTATAGACACATCTATGCGTAGTTCAAATTGTTAGTTTATACTCTTTTCGTGGCACTTATTTTCACTATTTGTCACATGCAGTACGAATGCTTCAAAAATAACGAGTTTAGAAGAAAATGTATTTCGAATGGAAAGTGAACTGTATTTATGGAAAGTGATAACTTTTTCTTTGTCACTAACATTTTGACAGAAAAGTGAATACATCGAGGTGACCTTAGATGATTTCAAAATTTTAATGTGATGTTAGCCCTACTCCACTGGTGACAGATTGTGATGATTGTCACCTTACGTGATACCAAATATTCAAAAGTGATAATCACCCAATGATAAT
The DNA here is from genome assembly GCF_030247195.1 of Topomyia yanbarensis. Classification (NCBI taxonomy): domain Eukaryota; kingdom Metazoa; phylum Arthropoda; class Insecta; order Diptera; family Culicidae; genus Topomyia; species Topomyia yanbarensis. The sequence goes on along the minus strand of NC_080671.1, from coordinate 217,099,427 downwards.
CACCTTACGTGATTCCACCCCTGATGATAATCGAAGTGATCACCTTACACGAATACGAAAAACTACCAAAAGTTGAGCTCTTTTGACTCAATCTCGAGGTATCGTGGAATAAGGTAAAATAAGGTAAACCGTATTGAAGGTAGTTTCCCTTTAACCACGGCAAAAATCATAACTCATTGACAAGTTTTTTTTACTCAACTTTGAGTTAAATAAGTCTAAATTTAAATTGAATCTACCTAATTTTGATTATACCTTAAACAACTCAAAAGTACCTTATTCCATGGAAGGCATCGACTGAGTCGAATCTCTCTCTTTGTTTTTAACAACACTAATAAGTGCGAAAGCGACGCAAGACTCAAAACTACCTAAATTTAAGTTAAAAGAAATTATTCTGCGGGTTGTTTTACTTTTCCGTGTAGGTGATTTCCAAAAGTAGGGTGATCACCACCTTGTCACCACAAGGTAATAATCACTTATCACCCGAGGATTTCTTTATCAAGTTGGAATTGATGTAAGGAAGTGTGTTAATGGACTCAATGGTACATCTAATACCACTAAAACGGGATCTGTAAGCGTTAGTAATACATATATTGTTGAAAATATAATTCCAGGTTGAACGGCTGATGGTGTGGGTTGGTGCAGGGCCTGTGCCTTCCGATTGGCATGATTCTACTTGGTTTGTGTGTCTTCATGACTATATGGTGGCTGTGTATTTCTACTACGTCAGTTGATAAACAGTGGGGGATCCTATTGGTTGTCGGTTTTTTACCTTTGCTGTGTATGTTTTAGAGAGCATTTTATTTGGAATTGGAATTTTCTTTGTTTTTAATGTAGAATACATTTAAGGTTTCAATATAGGGGTCCCGTTTCAAAATATCGGCTGCGGCGCCGCGTCAGATTTTGAACGTTAATAACTTTTATCATACTTAACAGAATGATTTGATTTTTAGGCCAATTTGTTGCAAATATGTTCCTCTATGCTGTATTAAAATTTGAAGTATGTATAACATGTACTAATAACAAAAAAAATGTGTTTTGAAAAATCTTTCGAAAACGACTCGGAAAAGTGAAAATTTTCAGCCCATCCCGCACAGAGCCGTCGTTATGGTAGACCAACCGAACAATAAAATAATGAAAAGTTTATATATAGGTCCACTACATGTTTGTTCGTATGGTTATTCGCATTGGGTTGCTTGACGAGAGCACTTGGTGGGGGAAAGACGGCATATTCCTTTGGTTAGGCCATTAGAAGCCGGACGGAAAGGAAAGGCTCATGCACGGCACGAGAACGAGCGAGAAAGCGATAGTAGTGCATATTAGCGCGATTATATAAATATCTGTCGGTCGGTTTTTCTCATCATTCGTATTCGTTCAAGCACTAGCAAGCAGGCAGTCCGAAGAAAAGCAGTTGGCGATGACGACGGCGGAAAAAGTGCCCCAGCTACTGGTGACTCATCGCAACCCGATCAGGAACTGTCGCCCTGCAAGAATTTCGCCCCAACTAAAGGGCAACAGAGTAGGCTATCGTTCCAGCGTCTGGGTCGTGAGATTGTGCAGGACTGCAAAGTCGAGCTACGCTTACAAAGCTCAGTCGTAATGATGCCCCGAGAAGCCAACGATGCCTACTTGGTCGGTTTGTTCGAGAATGCAAAATAGTGCTTTCTAGCTCACCGTGTCCGCGGGGAGTGCATCTGAATTATGCTCCCGCAATAAAACAATAAACGGTTCTTTACAGGACCAATTAATTGTGTTCTAATAAGAGTTAAACTGTAATTTACATTTTATGGTGTATAACAAATAATTTTCAGAAAGCAATATAAGAAATACGATGTGTGGAAAGAAAGAGAATTTAAATTATCCTCTCTCGCTCGTTTTCGTGCACTGCTTTTCCATTCCTTTCTGCTGCTACTACCATCATAACTAAAACGAATGTGCGTGTTCCCCCACCATCTCATGACCAGTGTTGCCACAATTGCATGTCGCTATTACAATTTGAATTATTTTATTGATCCTCTCTAGTATTGATAAAATATAGAACGTGCAAAGTACACTAGTCGCATGCTTTTATTCGAACTTTTTGGCAGCCTCCGTTGATTAACTGCATAAATCGATTTGTTTGGTCAGCTCCTTGCTAGTAGCAAACTAAATAGCCTTTATCAGCGCTAACAAATAACACGAAAGAATTTAAATTTGTGAAAATCTTCTCCTTCCTTCTTTTCAAATCTGCAACATTCTTTGAAAATATTGTTGGAATGTTGTTATTGAAAAACTGAACATGCAAGTTTGCTAGCACTGGCCACTAGATTGAAGGCGATGGAAAGACAGAATATTCGTTTTGGTTATGCTAGTATTGGTAGCCGAACGGAAAGGAAAGGCACAGGAATGGCACGAAAACGAGCGGGAGAGCGATAGTAGTGCTTTCTCGTGTTTTCATATATGAATATTGGTCGGTCGGTTTTTCTCATCATTCGTATTCGTTGAAGCACTAGCAAGCAGCCAGTCCACCGGAGGAAAGCAGTTGGCGATGATGACGGTCCGCAAAAGTGCCCCAGCTACTGGTGGCCCATCGCAACCAACTGCCGATCAGGAACTGTCGCCATGCTAGTATTTCGCCCCAACTAAAGGGCAACGGAGCAACTAATCCGCTGGCTAACATTCCAGCGCCTGGTTCGTAAGGTTGTGTATTACTTCAAAGTCGAGCTACGCTTACAAAACTCAGCCGTAATGAAGCCAGTGCCTACTTGGTCGGTTTGTGGGAGTGGGCGTAAATTACAATAAAAGCAACGGTTCTTTTCAGGACCAATCAATTGTGTTCTAGTGAGAGTTAAACTGAAACTTTCATTTTAAGGTGTTCTCTTGTTTTCAACAAGCAACATAATACGTTGGGTGGAAAGAAGTAGCTTGCACACGGAACAAAAATTTAAATTATCCTCTCGCTCGTTTCGTGCACTGCTTTTCCATTCCTTTCTACTGTTATAAGTATTACCAAAACGAATGTGTTGTTGCATGTGTTTAAGATAAACGTTGAAGTCGCATGCTTCTATTCAAGCTTTTTGGCAGCCCCCGTGAACTAACTGCATTAAATGATTTTTTTGTGCAGCTCCGTGCTAGTAGCAAACAAAATGGCCCTACCAGTGTCTGATTCGTGAGATTGTGCCGGATTTCAAAGTCGAGCTAAGCTTATAAAGTTCAGCCGTAATGGTACCCGAAGAAGCCAGTCTTGTCGTTTTGTTCGAGGCTACAAAACAGTTCGCCAGGCACGTAACTATCATGCCAAAAATATCCAACGATCCAGCGCATCACCATCAACACCAACGCCGATACCAAAGGTTCTTTTCAGAATCACCATTATTACCATAGAGAATTATTTGAAAATTTCCCATTCAAACGTGATTCTGTTGAATATTATTAGATTTAAATTAACGTCTCGAATTGAAATCACGACGCTCCGGTTATATGACAGACATTACCCACCCATCTTTTTTTATTGTGACCACGACTAACGGTTTAATATAGACACCCCATTTCAATATTTCTGAAGGAACAGAAGGTCGAGTTTGGAAAGTTTGTAACTTTCATTGTACTTAACCAAATTACACAATGTTCGCACTAATGAATCAGAAATATGATCAGGAATCTTCTGTTAGATTTGTATGTATATTTATATCTATGTATAATTTACATGAATAAAGAAAAATTGATTTTCAGGAATCAATTATTATCTGTTCTTCCATTGGCCAGTACTACGCGACTTTCTCATGCTAACAATTAATTTCATCGTTAGCCATCTCCCTCACCAAGGCCAACAACGCCAACAAAACCGGTCCTTTTCAGGACCACCATCATTTTTGTAAAGAATAATTTGAAATATTCCTCGCCCAAATCAGCTTTTGTCCGAAAATCCTAATGAGTATCAACATATTTGAAGAACGTGTTCCTTATGTATTCTACATCTCTCCGGTTATGTCGCAGACATTACCCACCCATCTTTTTGTGTTGGTGTTTTATCGAATTTTTCGAATTCTACGATGTTATAAAATTGTCACGGAATGCTTGAGTTAAATTATTAGGAAACCGTCATTGCTCGTGGGTCCATTGTTGCTTGTCCGTTGGTTAGTGTGTATGTCAGAGAAACACAAAAAATTTAAGTATTGTAAATTACTAATAAAATGAATGTTGTTTTGCTTGTTTCGATTAAGAAGGTTTTTACAGTAGTGAGATTTACCTTTTAACTATTACTATGAATGGAATGTGATACAAATACCATAAAACGTATGAGAGGCTTGTAAAGGAACAAAGAGGACATCTGTGAACGCCGACCGAAGAGCTTCACGTATCATTGATAGGTAGCTGAACATTGTGGAATAACCCGAAAGCGGAAGATTTATGGTATAACCTGGAAGCGTTTCATCAAAGGACTTTTTCGTGACGTAGCACATATAAAGTTGATATATGCCTAAAAAGCGTGCTCCTTGTTGTAGCTGCTGTGCAACAACGACGATGGTTGTTTTCGAAAAAATCCACCAACTTAATTGTGAATTGAAGTAAACAGAATTTATGTGACTAAGTAACTAAGTGTTCATATTTATTTTTTTTTCTCTGACCACTAATTTACCAGTCAATATGTACTTGAATACAGCAGTACTGCCTACAATTGCAAGTCAGTCTTATGTAGATAGAGAATCCCATTGAACGTAGGGCGCACATGCGATTATTGACAGTACAGTATACGAATATAGCGATTTATCAACTCGAACATGTGCTATATGTATATCGTACATTCGGATTTAGTCCTTATGGTAAAGGCTTACGTAACAAATCATTGGATATGGTCGCACCCCTCTTAAATCGAAGTATTGGTAGATTGGGTATTCACCGTAGAAGCTGTAAGAAGTTGCATATGGGGCTTAACTGCTGCGATGGTTCAACAAATAATTATCAGAGTATTTGTTAAGACTGGGATGGTGTTGGTTATAGTAGAGCACTCTAGTTACAGTGTGGCCATGAGGAAGAAAAGACATGCCGTATCCAAACGAGCATGAAATTTGACGTATTTCTATTGTGCATATGGCAAATTTCATGCTCGTTTGGATATGTAGACATGGCATCTTCCTCATGGCCACACTCTAACTAGAGGGCTCTAGGTTGTAGTCGGTTACATGTGACGAATGACAAACTAAACTAGTCACATAATTAAAAAAAACCTATTTTAATCCACCTAGCGGTGCAATTGTGCCTTTCTCAATCATGAATCACGAGAATGTGTGCGTTGTTTATATTCATTAAAAGCTTTTAAATGCATATATTACATTTTATTATTGTACATCACATGACAACTATATACAGGAAAATAAATCATTATTCGAGTTCTAAAATTTTTAAAAAGAAAAAACAGCCACGGTAATATTGAACTGAAAAAAGGTGCGAAATCGGCAAAGTCCCAAAAAGTCGATTTTTATTGCTTGTGGCAGTAAAAACTGGATTCTAACCACACTGCGCACTTACTATTCTTCTATTGAATTCTTCTCATAGACTGGTTAGCTCGACTGGTCTGTCCATGAAAATACCATCTCTATCACTTGAAATACATGTGATTTGACAGCTCGCAGTTTTCAGTAGCAGTTTGATCACTCGCACTTCGAAAGTGCGGAGTCCAGGTTGGTGGGAAGTGCGCAATATAAAAAAAATGTTTTCGAGATAACATAAAATGTCGACGTTTCATGCATTTTAAAGATGTTTGGCATCAACAATACGAATTCGATTTCTGAAATTTCATGGGGTCCCCCCTTTGAAAAAAAAATTGAGTTCCGGCTTATATGGGAATTTTATATGTGACCGGACGATTTAGTCTATATTGCCGGCCCCATGTAAGCGATCCGTACGAAATTTTACAAACATCTGTGGGGATATTATAGCTATCATTTGGGACTAAGTTTGTGAAAATCGGCCCAACCATTTCCGGGAAACTGATGTGAGGCACTTCCGGAACCGTCTATGGTGGTCAATGTAGTGAACGAAAGTTTGATTGGCCGTCGGTGACCTAGAACAGCAAATTTAAGTTATTTGAGAGACATTTTAGCGAAATTTTTACCTTTTTTGCTTTCATCGGAGTATCGGTTTGAATCACAATTTGCTATGTGATCGTACGCCACAACCTGTAACTCCGGAACCGGAAGTCGGATGAAATTAAATAGCCATTTACGGGGACGCAATACTTTTCATTTGAGGCCAAGTTTAGTCGAATGATGGTGACCATTGTGGCCAAATAGACTTTAAATGGATGTTAGTGACCTAATACTACAAATCGAAGCAGTTGTGGTCATATTTTGGAAAAATTTTCACCTTTATACATTCATTGCAGAATTTATTAAAATCGACATTTTCTGCGTGTTCGTACTCATCACCCTGTAATTACGGAACCGGAATCGGATCCATTAGAAATTCAATAGCAGCCTATGGGAACGTTGCACCTTTCATTTGAGACTAAGTTTGTCAAAATCGGTTCAGCCATCTCTGAGAAAAATGAGTGACATTTTTGGTCACATACACACACACATACGCACATACATACATACACACACAGACATTTGCCGAACTCGACGAACTGAATCAAATGGTATATGTCATTCGGCCCTCCGGGCCTCCGTTAAAAAGTCGGTTTTCAGAGCGATTGCAATACCTTTCTATTGAGAAAGGCAAAAATTTCACCTTTTTACATTCATCGCAGAATTCGTTAGAATCGAGATTTGCTGCGTGATCGTACGTATCACCCTGTAATTCAGGAACCAGAACTCGGTTCCACACAAAATTCAACAGCAGCTGATGGACCTTCCATTTAAAATCAAGTTTGTCAAAATCGGTTCAGAAAATTCCGAGAAACCGATGTGGACAAATCAACAAATTTTGTTTTGTAACCATACTCTTCAACTCGTAATCCGGAACAAGATGTCGGTTGAAAATGAAATTCAGTAGCAACCTATGGGAATAGTGTACCTTTCATTTGAATCTTAGTTTGTAAAAATCGGTTCAGCCATCTCCTAGAAACCGATGTGGACATTTTGTTAACAAATCCGCACATACACACACATACATACATACATACATACATACATACATACATACATACATACATACATACATACATACATACATACATACATACATACATACATACATACATACATACATACATACATACATACATACATACATACATACATACATACATACATACATACATACATACATACATACATACATACATACATACATACATACATACATACATACATACATACATACATACATACATACATACATACATACATACATACATACATGCATACATACATACATACATACATACATACATACATACATACACACATACACACATACACACATACATACAGATATTTTACGATCTCGGCGAACTGAGTCGAATGTTATATGAGACTCGGCCCTCCGGGCCTCGGTTAGAAGGTCGGTTTTTGGAGCAATTGCGTAACCTTTCTATATGAGAAAGGCAAAAGAATAGTATTTAATTAGCTTAATCAGCATGAGTTCAATGTTATCTTCATGTGATTGTATTTTGAAATGTTGATGGAATGGGTTTAAAAGTGGAGGGAATGGGGGGTTAGTAGAGTGGGAGTGGAGGATGCGTCAGAAATCCTTCATCTTATTTTGGTATACGGGGTGGATGAAGGAAATGCGGGCGTGAGGGTGGTCCAAGGGGAAGGTAGTGATGAAGGAGGGAGATGTAAGAGCAAGGCGGGGGGGGGGCGGAGGGGCGGCGATGCAATATTCAGCTGCATATTTTGCCTTCCATTTGAGACTTGGTTTGAGAAAATCGGTTCAGTCATCACCGAAGAACCGATGTGACTTTATTTGTGGAATATGCCAGGAATTCCGGACTTCCGGAATCGTCGATAATGGACAATATATTCAAAGAATGTTTGATTGGCAATCAGTGATATAGATCTGCGATTAGAAGTAATTTGGTGACCATTTCAATAGTTTTTAGCCTCTGAGGTATTACGATTGTACCGATTTATATGGGAAATTCCAGTGTATCCTTACTAACACTCCTGTAACTCCGGAAGCAAGAGTCAGAACCGAATGAAATTCAGCAGCAGCATTACTGTATCTTTCATTTGAAATCAAGTTTGTAAAAATCGGTAGAGAATTCGTTGAAGAATGGGTGTGATATTAGCTTAGGAACTTGGCGGGTTCCCCGGAGGCGTCATGAACTGTCATAGGTGGCCAATGTGGTCAAAGCTGCTTTGATTGATCATAAGTGATCCAGACCCGCAAACTAGAGTAATGTTACATCAATTTTAATATGTTTTACATCATTTGAACATCATGGTGGTACCAGTTTATATGGGAATTTGCTGTGTGACCGCACTCTTCAACCCGTAACTCCGGAACCGGAAGTCGGATCAACTAAAAATTCAATAGCAGCTTATGGAAGCGTTATACCTTTCATATGAAACTAAGTTTGCGAAAATCGGTTCAGCCATCTCTGAGAAAATTGTGTGAGTTTAAATGACACACACAAACAAACATACACACACATACATACACACACAGACATTTGCCGATCTCGACGAACTGAATCGAATGGTGTATGACACTCGGCCCTCCGGGCCTCGGTTAAAAAGTCGATTTTTACAGTGATTGCATAGCCTTTCTTTATATGAGAAAGGCAAAAAAGTTGTAGTCGGTTGATTTTTCTTAGCGGTGGCTGGCTCTGCTTGCAGAATTGACACGTAGGAATCCCAGCACAGTGGGTGCACAGCGTATTTTGCTTATAGGTAATGTCTTTCAGTTCTTTGGGCTCAAATAGGAAGGGATAGGTTTGGTCAGATACATTTACAATGTAGTTGGAAATGCCAGTGAAAAGTTTCTCCTGTCATTTGTAACGGATTCCGCTTACCCATATTTCGACATGAAACTGTAAATATGAACAAATTTAGCGCGTGTTGCTGGTCATGTGGGGTTATTTGAATTTTATCGTCATCATATATAATGTGATCTTGGTTTTTACGTTGTCATATGCGACGTTCGGTTGAATTTGGTTCTTCGCAATAAAGTTTTCCGCTTAGGCTTAATTTCTAAACATTATAGGGTTTCAGCTTATGTAGATCAAAAAGGGATTTTGTTTTAAGTGTCAAACAAGATTATTTTCCCCTAGTGCGGGCATCATTATTTTCTGTGTGCGCAGCTGGAGGAAACGGTTTTATACTGATTATGTAGTGGATAAGTTATAAAACGCGGTATATAGCATAAAGTTATAGCACATCGATTTTTAGCTTCTGCTCTGTGCGAAATAAAAAGGTAGACTGAAAAAAACAGAAATTTGCATTCAAAGATAATTATCAGATTGTTTTATTACGATTCTCCTTTAAAGGTTAATTACCTGAATCGATTATTTGTGTAGGCAACGACAAAATGTTGGCATGCGGAAAAGTGGCAGCACCGCCGAATCGCTCGGACGTGTCTCTCTGTTCGTGCAATATTTTCAAAGTTTTCCAATAGTATATAATGTGCTTGACGGAAGATCGAAGTCAATCATTCACATAGTCATTTCTTCTATAAAGTTACTTGTTAATAGGTGTGAACAGCGTGAAAATAGAGAGATTTTATGTAGTGATTTTATCGTCACATTCTGATAACTTTGCAATGAATGCGCGTGAATCTAGCCGCAAAAAATACACCCGCTCGTTTAGCGTAGCGCCATCTATAAATGACTAGTGGATGCAACGATTTCACTGAAGTTTGAGGAGAATACTTGCACCCCAGTTACTTGAGAGCAGGTGAAATTGTTTAATGTTATGTTTTCAATGTTTATATATTTTATCTAAATAATTGTTTTATTGTATAAACGAGGTAAGTTACATCCATTTTGCACTGGAATGTTGTTGAATAAGCTCCTCATAAATAACCTGCCGTACTAACACAAACTCCTATTCCTGAAACATCTATGAAAGTAGTATGGATTCCCTGCACTTTCGCAAGTAGATGTTGAACTAACATTCCTTCCCTTCCTCGAATATTTGGGGATTGCTTGCTCGTGTAGGGACGTGGCCAGGTGTACACTGTGATGCTTGTTCCACTATGAAGAAAAAGCGTTAATCCCAAATGTTTTTTTGCGACACGATATAGTGGATATCTTGGTGAATATTAGCTGATCATTGTACATCCACCCACGATTTGTGCAATCGTATATGCTACGCTATGCAACGACAAAATATTGGCATGCGTTTTAGTATTTCGGGTAATGCGCCAAACGCAAAGTTTTAGTGGCATATTAGCCGTCAGAAATTTTGGGAAGTTTCGTGGCAATAGAGCTGAATAAAATCCTTGTTATTACTTTCCTTTTGCAAAATAATTTACCTGAAATCTATTAATTATGTATTGTTGACTACCGTGAAAATGCAGCTGGTAAATCAAAGCATGCAATTAAACGTCTTTCAATTTAAAACTTTAACTAGTATTTTACCTTCCACAAACCACCATTATTCGATGAATACGGATGAATTTCAAACTTAATTTATTTTGAATGTTTTTAGCGTTTGAAGGTTCAGGGTAAGTAGTTTTTTTTTATTTCGATTATAGAGGTTTTAACCTCAAGGTCATTCGCCTCTTCGGGTTAGAAAAATCTCTTATGAAAAATTTCTAACCCTATGTGCGAGGTCGGGACTCGAACCCAGGTGCGCAGCGTACAAGGCAATCGATTTACCAACTACGCTACACCCACCCCTAAGTAGTTTTTATTTCCTGAAGCAATTGGATATTCAAAACATGAAACATTCTATGTAAGGCGTTGTCTATGTTTATGTTATAATACATAGATTCTAGTGGGACCTAATGTCACTTAGTAGATATTTCAATAAAAATGAAATTAATTTGTCTTGAGCGTTCTGGAATTTCGCCCTATTGTCCGTAATTATTTTGACGTTTCTCCCAACTAATTAACCGACAAATTGGACCGAATTTTGGATCGATGATAACGGAAGCTATCTTAGTTGTTTCTTATTATATCACTAATAATATACACTAACACTAAAATAGGTCACCCGTTCATTTCGATTATGGTTATTGCTACCCATTCAACAAAATCATATGAAGAATATTTGGGGATTGCTTGCTCGTGTAGTGTTCCACAACAACGCTAAAAAGACACATAATGTATGAATAGAATGTTTTCGTTACCTTCTTTTCTTTTAACTCATTTTCATAATTTGCAACACGCGATACTCAACAAATCACTTGTATAATATAAGTTTCGAAAAATTTGAAAAGTGATAGCTTTTTCGTTATCACCTATATTTTGGCAGAAAGCTGATAATGCGATATTAACCCTACCACAGTGGTAACAAATTATGGTGATTGTCACCTTACGTGATACCAAATATTCAAAAGTGATAATCACCAGGTGATAATCACCTAACATGATTCCACCCCAGGTTGGACAGCGGATCCACCTGAGGTAGGTCACTGCGGTGTCTACCTGAACATTCACGGGGAGTGAGTGGTCCCGGCGATTATTCGCCCGGTCGCTAGGGAGGTTCCTACAAAAGAGCCTTTCTCACCTCTTTAGCTAAGGACAGTTCCCGGAGCAGCCAGCAGTAGTTTCGGGAGCACTCGGCCGTCGTTATCCCGGCTGGTCAGGCGAGACCACCCGCCTTTCCGCCCACAGCAGCGAGTCAACGCCAGCAGTAGTGAAATGGAGAATTGACAGTGGAAAATAAAAACGGTAAAATTAAATTTATTTGTTTGTGTTCGTAATTCCGGTAGAGGCACCTAGGCCGCCCTGAAAAGAAGGGTCCGCCGGGCAATCAGAATCCGAGTAGTGGGCAAAATGCTACTTACAAACTTTGAAAATCCGCATAAAGAAACCGCATAATTTTGAAAATCCGCATAAAAAAACGCATAAGGTGTGAAATATTTTTCAACGTTAGGAGCCATGGTACTCAAGGAAGAGAAAGGATTTGAAGTAAGTGTGTAGTACCATGCTATCATTTGCATTGATTCATTACCCGTAATGCAGATTTTCGTTGGCGCACTAATACCACCTTTTATAGAAATGGTCAAAGCATTTCCGTCACAGCCATCGTATATTTGGTTGTGGAGCAACGATACTTGCGTTGTCCATTCGTTCACTAGCAACCGCAAAGATAACACCTATTTGGGTGTCATGGAGCGTGCTGGGTGATCCTTCAGACTCGGACTATTCACATTAAGAAAGTTTAGAAAAGCGTGAAGTAGGGTCATATGAGCAAGCTTAGAGTTTCTTGGCTACTTAACTCTTTGTCTTCTGCCACGCAGGAGTCCGGATCTTTTGGCATTAAATGCGAATCACCTGAGTCTGCGGTATGTCCGGACAAGTGTAAAGTCACCTAATGACTTATTCTGTCGGAACCGTGACTCCTCGGAATCGCAGGACTAACGTCGGCACCTAACCGACCAGCATCGAGATAACGATTTCGAAAGAAATTCCAACGTCGGGAAATTTTTCCGACGGAGTAGACTAGAACCACTGCCGGGGACTAGTTCGACTATATCAGGAACTAGCACCGGCAAATGGTCGTCGGGGCGCCTGTCAACTGAAAGTCACACACCACCCAGAATCACAGGACCGACCTCGGCATCTGCCCGGATAGCATCGGTTTCGGAAGATCTTCCACTGCCTGGGAACTCTCCACCATCGGGGACTATTGGAGTAGTCCGTAGCGAGTCGCCGGCTTGAATCGTCAGGGGACCAGTGAACCGGACGCAATCCTCCACCCGGAATCGCTGGACTGACCTCGGCATTCCGCCGGACTGCATCGAAGGAAGAATAACGCGTCCGTCAACGGTTGCGGGAGACATTCTTTCATCGGGGAACTCTCCACCGAGCTGGGCTAGCTCCCACCGTCGGTGACTACGCCGAGTAACAGCGAACGCGACAAACCACTAGTGTAGGGTCGTTGGGGCACCAGTGAACCGGAAGCTACCTTCCAACCGGAATCGCCGGATCGGCATGCAACTGGCCAACGTAGAGAGGAGGGTACGTAGAATATAATGCAGTGCAGGACTGATATGGCGGTTATGAGACCAGCGAAATCTAGCACGACCAGCTAGACCTGAAATCAAGAGAAGTGCATTAGCAGGCCTCCCCCCGAAGTAGTCTTTTCAAATGGAATCCGGGGGATCAGGCAAATGTCGGACTCCTCGGTGGAGTTTTGAAGAGTAGGGTTCAGAGGCCGTCGTTATCCCGGCTGGTCAGGCGAGACCACCCGCCTTTCCGCCCACAGCAGCGAGTCAACGCCAGCAGTAGTGAAATGGAGAATTGACAGTGGAAAATAAAAACGGTAAAATTAAATTTATTTGTTTGTGTTCGTAATTCCGGTAGAGGCACCTAGGCCGCCCTGAAAAGAAGGGTCCGCCGGGCAATCAGAATCCGAGTAGTGGGCAAAATGCTACTTACAAACTTTGAAAATCCGCATAAAGAAACCGCATAATTTTGAAAATCCGCATAAAAAAACGCATAAGGTGTGAAATATTTTTCAACGTTAGGAGCCATGGTACTCAAGGAAGAGAAAGGATTTGAAGTAAGTGTGTAGTACCATGCTATCATTTGCATTGATTCATTACCCGTAATGCAGATTTTCGTTGGCGCACTAATACCACCTTTTATAGAAATGGTCAAAGCATTTCCGTCACAGCCATCGTATATTTGGTTGTGGAGCAACGATACTTGCGTTGTCCATTCGTTCACTAGCAACCGCAAAGATAACACCTATTTGGGTGTCATGGAGCGTGCTGGGTGATCCTTCAGACTCGGACTATTCACATTAAGAAAGTTTAGAAAAGCGTGAAGTAGGGTCATATGAGCAAGCTTAGAGTTTCTTGGCTACTTAACTCTTTGTCTTCTGCCACGCAGGAGTCCGGATCTTTTGGCATTAAATGCGAATCACCTGAGTCTGCGGTATGTCCGGACAAGTGTAAAGTCACCTAATGACTTATTCTGTCGGAACCGTGACTCCTCGGAATCGCAGGACTAACGTCGGCACCTAACCGACCAGCATCGAGATAACGATTTCGAAAGAAATTCCAACGTCGGGAAATTTTTCCGACGGAGTAGACTAGAACCACTGCCGGGGACTAGTTCGACTAGATCAGGAACTAGCACCGGCAAATGGTCGTCGGGGCGCCTGTCAACTGAAAGTCACACACCACCCAGAATCACAGGACCGACCTCGGCATCTGCCCGGATAGCATCGGTTTCGGAAGATCTTCCACTGCCTGGGAACTCTCCACCATCGGGGACTATTGGAGTAGTCCGTAGCGAGTCGCCGGCTTGAATCGTCAGGGGACCAGTGAACCGGACGCAATCCTCCACCCGGAATCGCTGGACTGACCTCGGCATTCCGCCGGACTGCATCGAAGGAAGAATAACGCGTCCGTCAACGGTTGCGGGAGACATTCTTTCATCGGGGAACTCTCCACCGAGCTGGGCTAGCTCCCACCGTCGGTGACTACGCCGAGTAACACCGAACGCGACAAACCACTAGTGTAGGGTCGTTGGGGCACCAGTGAACCGGAAGCTACCTTCCAACCGGAATCGCCGGATCGGCATGCAACTGGCCAACGTAGAGAGGAGGGTACGTAGAATATAATGCAGTGCAGGACTGATATGGCGGTTATGAGACCAGCGAAATCTAGCACGACCAGCTAGACCTGAAATCAAGAGAAGTGCATTAGCAGGCCTCCCCCCGAAGTAGTCTTTTCAAATGGAATCCGGGGGATCAGGCAAATGTCGGACTCCTCGGTGGAGTTTTGAAGAGTAGGGTTCAGAGTTATCTTCTCTTTTCAGAGTCCCTCACTCTGGCACACGATGGACGAAATCGGTAGTATGGTCTAACTACTGAACGAGTGTTGGGTCGGCGTAAAAGCTTTACCACCATGTAAAAAATGCACACACACATAAACTTTTTTCCGATCTCGCCGAACTGAGTCGAATGGTATAAGAGATTCGGCCCTGTGGGCCTCGGCTCAAATGTCGAAATTGCGACCGATTGCATAACCTTTATTATGAGAAAGCTAAAAAGGTTTTCAGTCACTTTGTGTTTTTTTTTACTGACATCGTGAATGCTTCCGATAACCCAAAGACTAGTAATTAATTAGCTAAAATAAAAATATGAACATTTTATGTCATGTGTCTGAGCATGTGTATTCACGAGGATCTATCTTTCGATAAAATTCGCTTCAGGTGATGCCCTAAAAATTAAAATAAAGCTGCATAAAAAGAATCACATAACTTTGAAAATCCGCATAAAACCGCAAATCTTTGAAAATCCGCATAAAAAACTTCAGTGTATTCTATTCTTGGAAAAGGGCTCCAACAGCCTTCTGAGATTTGGCAATCAAATCCTAGTGTGGTAATCAGAATCATTACGCAAGTTGATTCTAGCTGGGATAATATGCAAAATCAGGCAAGGCTCTTTGTATCTCAATTATGAAGGGAAAGCTGAGGTGCTTAACATCAAATTGAGTCATTCCACAATATTCCTTTAAAAGGTCGCAGTGGAGATCAAGGCTCTACAAGCTTAAAACAGTCTTAAGTCTGGAACAGCACTGTAGATATAATGCGCTAGTGCATTACAATAGTGGTGGACGCGTAGATGCCGACGAAAAGAAGATCACCATCTTACACAGTTGCGTTTCGGCTTCGCCTCATCAGAAACCGACACTAACTTTTGGCGGAATAGATTAGCGCCGGCTTGACGCAAATCCCTTAAAACTAAAACACACTTTGTGTTTCAATCGAACGACTGATCAAACGTGATGTCCCGTCCGAGCAGAAGTTCTGTTTATACCGATGAGACACAGTGAAGCCGAAACTTGTCTTGGCTTAGCAGGCCTATGCGAAAGCACTATGCTATATTTCACCCTAAGAAGGAAAATTTGGTAAACACCTAAATTTCTCACTAGGGTGAAAATTTGTTGGTAAAACCAGTATTTGCACTTGAGGGCACAGGGCATTTCTTACACAGTTGCGTTTCGGCTTCGCCTCATCAGAAACCGACACTAACTTTTTGTCGGAATAGATTAGCGCCGGCTTGACGCAAATCCCTTAAAACAAAAACACACTCAACAGATGGAGATGGCTTTTGGTTACGGTTTTAGCGAATATTATTTTATTTTGTCTATCGCCTACGTTTCAAAGGTCTACTTCATCTTCAGGGCAAAAAACGGTTACAAGTAGCCCTGAAGATGTAGGCGTAGACCTATGAAACGTAGGCGATAGACAAAATAAAATAATATTTGCTAAAACCGTGACCAAAAGCCATCTCCATCTGTTGAAAACAAAGCGGTCGTTCTTCCAGTTAACTAAAACACACTTTGTGTTTCAATCGAATGACTGATCAAACGTGATGTCCCTTCCGAGCAGAAGTTCTGTTTATGCCGATGAGACACAGTGAAGCCAAAACTTGTCCTGGCTATGCGAAAGCACTATGCTATATTTCACCCTATGGAGGAAAATTTGGTAAACACCAAAATTTCTCACCAGGGTGAAAATTTGTTGGTAAAACCAGTCTTTGCAGTTGACGGCACAAATCCTTATTTCTTACACAGTTGCGTTTAGGCTTCGCCTCATCAGAAACCGACACTACCTTTTTGTCGGAATAGATTAGCGCCGGCTTGACGCAAATCCCTTAAAATTAAAACACACTTTGTGTTTCAATCGAATGACTGATCAAACGTGATGTCCCGTCCGAGCAGAAGTTCTTTTTATGCCGATGAGACACAGTGAAGCCGAAACTTGTCTTGGCTTAGCAGACCTATGCGAAAGCACTATGCTATATTTCACCCTAAGGAGGAAAATTTGGTAAACAACAAAATTTCTCACTAGGGTGAAAATTTGTTGGTAAAACCAGTCTTTGCACTTGAGGGCACACTTTGGCGGTAAAACATGATAATGAGTTATGTTCTAACATAGACCATGCGGTAGACTTGGGTGCAACGCCCAACTCCTACTTAGCAGAAGGCAAAGAATTCTTCACATTTCCTTTCGATCAATGACATCATGTTAAAAAAGTCATCTGGCTCACTTCTTAAATGAAAGGTTAGGGCAGCAGGACCACTTTCTTCTTTTGAGTGAATTTGTTAAAACGCTCCCTACTACTGGCGAATTTTGATTTTTTGTAAAATGGGCCGATTTTGGGTAAAATTTCAAATTCATGCTTGTTGAAGTGCTCCTGAACTGTCTTAGATTTTTTCAGTATTTTTTTATTTTTCTGGAGATCCAAATGGAGAAGCTTGGTTAGTTAATTTGTACAAATTGTGGATTATAAGAGCGGCAGAGTCTTTAAAACTTGGTAAAAAGTGTAATTTTTTGTGTTTTTCATTAGTTTTTCTTCAAAACTGGATATCCACAAAACTTTAAAAGTATAGAAAACACTTCAAATAGTTGAGCCAAACATACGGGCGTAGTTTTGCTGAAGAAAGTGTATAGCTACGGCTAATGGGGTATGAGTTATATGAGTTTTTGTTATATAACCTTCGACATTTTTAGCAATTCATCAAAAATAATAATGTTCCAAAAAATAAAATAATTCAAGTATGCTTAGACCACATATTGTTTCTTGGAAAATAGAAGGAAAATGATTTAAAACGGCGTTTTCTGCTTGTCTTTAGTGCGTCAGGATCGGGTTTAATGAGAATTTGATGGATTGTTGTATCATCAATTATAAAAATAGTGATATCTTTACTAATGATGCTAAGTCTTCAATTATTTTCTGAAAAGTAATTCTCCATAATTACTTCTTGGAGGCTTATTCACCAAAATTATTGTACGAGAAGATGCGCTGTATTCTGTTGTAAATTTTTTTTTGAAAATACAAAGCCCTCAAAATTGACTATTTCGGAATTGCGTGATCTAAAACGTAAAGATCAGTTTTTTAACATTCACCCCACCCTTCTGCATTTTTTTCACTCTTAGGTACCTAACATGGAAATGAAACTTTATATACCAAATCTGAATACGTTAATTAATTCAGCATACAAATATACGCTATAACTTGCTACTAACTCGACATATTTGTTTAATTTTCATGATTTTCAACCCCTTTAGGTGGTTATTAATATACTAAATAATTTTAAAAAAATCGTCAAATGCTCATAAAAACCGATGCTGATGTAGTAGAGACAAGCAGAAAACGCCATTTTTCATCATTTTCCTCCAATTTTGCGAAAAACAAAATGCGGACTAAGCATACTGAAATTGTTTTTTTTGTAGAACAATGTTATTTTTTATGAATAGCTTAAAATATCAAAAGGTTATCTAGCAAAAACTTAAATAACTCATGCCCCATTAGCCGTAGCTATACACTTTCTTCAGCAAAACTACGCCCCTATATTTGGCTCAACTATTTGAAGTGTTTCCTATACTTTTAAAATTTTGTTTTGAAGAAAAACTAATGAAAAACACCAAAAATTAAACTTTTTACCAAGTTTTAAAGGCTCTGCCGCTCTTATAATCCACAATTTGTACAAATTAACTAGCCAAATTTCTCCATTTGGATCTCCAGAAAAATAAAAAAATGCTGAAAAAAATCTAATACAGTTCAGGAGCACTTCAACAAGCATGAATTTGAAATTTTACCCAAAATCGGCCCATTTTACAAAAAAACAAAATTCGCCAGTAGTAGGGAGCGTTTTAACAAATTCACTACGAAGAAGAAAGTGGTCCTGATACCCTAACCTTTCATTTAAGAAGTGAGCCCGATGACTTTTTTAACATGATGCCATTTTGGGACACCCTACTGCCTAGTCCTAGTTTTCCGTTCTAAGTTTATAACTGATTTGTTCTAGAATACCTATCCGTCTTTCAATTTCATTGCTTTCGTTTCCCTTAGTCTCAAATTTGCCGAAAATAACCAACAAAATCGATACAGTAGAACCTTGAGGCAATTAAACATAGTAACCGATAATCTTCATTACAAGCGCACCGACTACTCTCCGCGAGCCCAATACGCCGCAAATGCGCATCCAATGTGTAGTGGTTGGACATAAGCCGGGACATTACACGTATGAAAACCAGACCCCGAGATATTTAAATGTGAAAATCTGATTGATCGTTACACCCATTAATAGAAGCTGGAGTTGCACCGGCTCACGCTTCCTAGAAAAGACAAACAATTCACTTTTCTCCGCGGAGAACTCGATACCCAGCTGGAGAGCCCAAGCAGACAAATTGTCCAAAGTATCTTGTAATGGTCCTTGCAAATCGGCAGCTTAAGGCCCTGTAATACAGACTACTCCATCGTTTGCAAGTTGCCTTAGAGTGTATGAATTGACAAGACAATTATCAATGTCATTCACGTAAAAGTTGTAGAGTAGACTTAGACATGAACCCTGGGGAAGACCCATGTAGCTAAATCGCGATGTTGTTAAATCGCCATGCGAAAAGTGCATGTGCTTTTCAGACAACAGGTTTAGCAAAAAGTTATTTAAAATTGGTGAAAGACCATGCTGGTGCAGCTTCTCAGACAGAATACTGATAGAAACTGAGTCAAAAGCCCGCTTAATATCCAAGAAGACTGATTCCATCTGCTCTTTGTTAGCATAGGCCATTTGGATTTCTGTAGAAAGCAACGCAAGGCAATCGTTCCCTTTACTTTTGCGAAGGCAAAAGAGTGTATCTGATAGTAAGCCATTTGGTTCAACCCAATTTTCGAGGCGAAACAAGATCATTTTCTCGAACAACTTTCGAATACAGGACAGCATTGTACTCGATCGATACGAATTGTGGTCGGAGGCTGGTTTTTGGATGGCGATGACCTTAACTAGCCTCCAGTCATGAGGGACAATGTTACCCTCAAGAAACTTGTTAAATAAGTTCAACGAGCGCCTTTTTGCAGTGTCAGGCAGATTCTTCAGCAAGTTGAATATGATTCTGTCTAACTCTGGGGCGTATTGTTGCATGATAAGAGAGCAAGTGAGAACTCCACCATCGAAAACGGTGTTTCGTTCGCAGTATCGTGAGGAGACGCGGCGCGGTGAGTTTTCTCTACCGGAACAGCGTCCTGACAGATCTTCTTGGCGAAAGCGAATATCCAGCGGTTTGAATATTCCACGTTCTCGTTAGTACTGTTTCGGTTACGCATACGTCGAGCGGTACCCCAGAGTGCTCATCGCTGTTTCTCTCGTTAACCCGTCGACGAACCGGCGCCAATGTGTTTTTTTGGCTTTCATTAGACTCTTCATTCGCCTTTCTAACGACGCGTACTGTTGATAGCTAGCGGGTAACCCGTCTTCCCGGAAGGCCTTATATGCAGTGGACTTCTCCGCATACAGCTCTGAGCACTCTTGATCCCACCACAGGGTAGGAGACCGTCCATGAGTATTCGCGCTAGTTACTGGTTTAGTCTGAGCTTGATTCGCATTGTCGAGAATCAAACCAGCCAAAAACCTGTACTCTTCCTCCGGAGGAAGGTCTTGAATGGATTCGATTTTACCGGATATCGCGGTCGCGTAACTTCCAATCAATGTTCCGTGTAAGGTCATACGAGACATTGATTGTTTCCGATGGTCTTGAACCGTTAGCAATTGAAATTACGATAGGCAAATGATCGC
The DNA here is from genome assembly GCF_030247195.1 of Topomyia yanbarensis. NCBI lineage: Eukaryota > Metazoa > Arthropoda > Insecta > Diptera > Culicidae > Topomyia > Topomyia yanbarensis. The sequence continues at coordinate 217,078,799 of NC_080671.1, read as the reverse complement.
TACCGTGGGGATCAGGGATCACCTTCCACAAGCAATCTAAGTGTAGCGATGTTGAGCATAGCGATAAATCCAACGCGCTTGCGCGTGCTGGTGGTGTAGGTGCGCCGTAAATGCTTACGCACCGTGGCGGAATTGAAGAGAAACACAAAGGATAGGTAGAAGAAAAACGATATATTTTCCCTACTTTTACTTACACTTTCTGAACTACCCTACTGCGCGAATTCTTTCGCACCTACGCAATCTATTACTCAAATTGATCTCGGTTGTTGGCAGCCAGAGGTACGCACAGTACATGGGGCCCAGCCTTGATCGAGTTAATTGAAAAAGGGAGAAAAAGAAAAAAAGCCTCGATTCTAAATCTTCTGAAGTTTATATAGTAAATTTCTTGCTTACTTCAGCAAAATTTCAATTATTGACTATCTATCCCTGTTCAGCATGCGATTGACATTATATTTGTATTAGTGTCGCATCGCTTTCTATCTTTCTCCTTCGTTTGTAATTTTTATGTTAATGTATTCCTATTCTCCTCTATCTTAAAGTAACTCTTGCTGTCTTCTATTATTTTACGAAGGTTCCCCGAACGTGAGTACTTCCTAATTGGTTTAGTGTTAGTGAGCCTTCGGTTCTCGCTAGAACCTCGTGTTCTCTTGTTCTAACTAAAGCTATTCGTAAGTAGTTGAACGCTCTATTTCCCGAACATAATTATGCATTTGTATCGATGCGCTCACAATCATAAAAACGCCACGCCTATGTAAATAATTACGTTAATTAATATTGGCACAGCCAAATTCTATACAATCGTATAAACACCTGCCGCCGGTGTCATTGGAAATCGATTATTTACCGCGGATACCTATAAACAATCATTAATTCTTCGAGCCACACAGTGACTCACGTTTGTTGTGCTATGTGCACCGCGACTTAAGCCGCTGCGTTTGCAAATTCGCTAGTGGCGAGTTCTTTCAGGTCAACCTTAGAATTGTTGGTTGCGCATTTTTTAGGTGTTTACCATTGTGGGGCTGTTCATAGGAATCCGCGTCATTTCTCCCGTATTTAAGATGGTCATGTTGAAATTGTCGCAAAGATCTTGGATTAATGTTGATCTATTATCATCGTGAAGACAACCCCATACCGTACCGCGCGAGTTAAAGTTTCCCAGAACCAGCCGGTAAGGATTCCGTGATATTATAAAGTGTTCGGTGCCCTATCGAAACTCTAGGAGGAATGTAGATGGAAGCAATGCAAAGGTCTTTGCCTTTGATTAGAACTTGACAAGCGACAATTTCAATGCTTTGTGTCGAATGGAGTTTAATTCGATTGAAAGAATAGCACATTTTAATCCCCAAAAGTACTCCTCCATAGGGGTTTTCTCGATCCAGACGAATTATATTAAAGTCGTGGAAGTTGAGATTTATATCGAAAGTTAACCAAGTTTCACATAAAACGAAAGCATCACATTTTAAACTATTTAGTAAAAATTTAAAGGAATCGATTTTCGGGAGGATACTTCTGCTTTTCCAAAGTAGAACAGTGATCGAATCGGTGACCTCGTTCGATGACTTAGCCATCGAATAAAACGATCGCTTCAAGGAGGGGCCATTTAGTAGTCAACTGCTTGAAAAATGTTTGCACTATACGGAGAAAACGTATCAGAAGGCTTTTAAGAGGATCAGTTCAGGAATCAGAATATATTGGCTTAAATGGCACGTTCCTCGTATGTAGTCGGGGATTTGTGCTTTGCCGTGTGTTTCATCATTTCCTGAGCGGAAGGAAAGGACAAGGAGGTGTGAGGAAGTCGAATTAGACGGATGGGAAAAATAACAGCGCAAAAACAAAAATAAACAACAGGTAAGTTAAACTCACAAGTAGTTCAACTTGCCTGTGAATAAGCCTAAAGCTCTTTACCACACTGGATAAGAAAATTTAGTATGTCTCTGAGTTTCAGTTGTCCAAACATGGTTTCGTATATATAAGGACGGCCGAAGAATCGAAATCGCAATCGCGCTACCACTGGACAGTTGCATATCAGATGATATGAGCCGTAGTCGGATTCACAAAGACCACATGAAAAAGACTCAGCGCGCTGAATAGTTGCCATGTGTTTATTTTTTCATATCTTCGGTATACACCGTACAGACGATATATGTGATAGTTGAGTTTGCAGTGGCCGGTTAAAGCCCTGGTCAGCATGCCGCAGTGGAGCGTCGAAAAATGTAAGAGATTTTTCGAAATCACTAGACACTGTTGTTCTCGAAACGCCTTTGTTTGGCGACACGTTTGTAGCTTTATCCAATAATTGCGGTGCTCGGACGAAGCCCAGGACCGTATTTTTTCGCTTATCCAATTTGTCGAAATTGGAAGCGCGGGCTCAGGACCAACGAAGTCAATCGCTGAACCTACCCTGGCCAATTCATTCATTTCCAGTAATACCGCAATGTCCGGGCACCCAGACAAGGTAGATAGCGTCGACAATGCTTAGTTCTTCGATTTGGGTTCGGCACGCGATCACTAGCTTGAATCGAGATTTATCTGAACTAAGGGCCTTGATTGCAGCCTGACTATCGGAGCAGAAGTTTATAACTCTGCCGGACAATCTCAGATGAAGGGCTGATTGTACCCCGCACATAATCGCAAAGATTTCTGCTTGGAATACAGTACAGTATCTACCTAGTGAGTGAGATTGTTCCAATCTCATTTCACGACAGTAGACACCAGCACAAGCACGTCCCTCCATCAGAGAACCGTCAGTGTAACAGACATCTTGCGTTTGTTGTTGTTTTTCCATATAGCCTGACAACCACTGCTCTCGAGAGGGAATCTTCACATGGAATGTCCTGTAAGGAAAACTACAAGTGAGTGTAATATCGCTGGGAGCAAGAATATCTTCACCCCATGTAACCATTTGTGACCACAATCGTGTATGCTGGTAGCAAGATGAACATGGTTACTGTTCCAAAGCCCAGTAACCTGCAGTCTGTCTGCACATGATAGTGCTTCTTGTTTGAGGTGTATGTGTAATGGTTTGATATTTAGAATTGCCTCAAGAGCTGCAGTCGGAGTCGTGGTGAAAGCACCAGTCAAAGCCATGAGCGCCATTCTTTGCAGATGGTTTAGCTTTGACTGGACTGTCATCACCTCTCCCCTCTGCCACCACACAAGGCATCCGTATGACAGTATTGGACGTACAATTGTCGTGTAAATCCAAAAGATGTATTTAGGTTTGAGACCCCAGGTTTTCCAAAAGTTCGTCTACACTGCCCGAAGGCCATGCACGCTTTCTTGACTCTGAACTCAATGTGAGCAGACCAATTCAGTTTGGAATCCAATATAACTCCAACGTATTTGACTTGATCTGCACACAGTAGCTCAGAATCAAAGAACTGCAAGGGACGAACCGGTTGTTATTCGCTTCTTCGTGAAAAGAACCATTGAAATTTTGCTTGGGTTAACTGATAATTTAACTTGTCGACACCACTGTTCGACAGCTCTTAATGCCTGTTGCATTAAGTCAAAGATTGCTCCGATACAAAATTCAGTAATTAGTATTTGGTAATCGTCAGCAAACCCGTAGGTTGGAAATCCAAGCTTATTGAGTTTCTTCAACAAGCCGTCGGCTACCAAGTTCCATAATAAATGTGACAGAACGCCGCCCTGAGGACAATCGCAACTACTCAACTTCCGTATCTCAGTCTGTCGCAGTGACGAGCAAAGTATGCTGTTACTTAGCATTGCGTTTATCCAACCCAAGATACATGCAGGTATCCCATGACCGCGCGTCGCTTCCAGAATAGACTGGACATTGCCAAAAGAACCCTCAATATCTAGGAATACACCCAAGCTACATTGCTTGAACGAGAAGGCTTTCTCAATGTTTTAAACAACATCGTGAAGCAGAGTGATCGTGGATTTCCCACGGTATGCATGTTGCATTTTTGTACGTTCCTGATGTGATGATCGATTATCCGTTCCAAAGCTTTCAGAAGAAAAGAACTTAAGCTAATAGGCCTAAAACTCTTGGCTTCTTCATAGCTTGAGCGCTACCCTTTGGGAATAAATCTAACAGTTATTTCTCGCCATGCTTTCGGGATATACCCGGTAGCAAGACTGGAAAGCATAATCTTTTTCAAGACATGTTTAAGAATATCAAACCCCTTTTGCAGTAGCACTGGAAGTATTCCATCTTTTCCGGGTGATTTGTATGGAGCAAAGCTGTCAACTGCCCACTTGACCGATTCAGTGGAAACCAATGTGCGTGCTAACGCCCGCGAGTCCGAATCACTAGAATGAGATCTGTGAACATTGTTCAACTCCGAATCGATACAACCTGGAAAGTGTGTGTCGAAGAGACAATTAAGAACATCTTTTTCGTCCGTCACATAAACACCATCTCTGGTTTTTATTCACATTTTAAACTATTTAGTAAAAATTTAAAGGAAACGTTTTTCGGGAGGATACTTCTGCAATTCCACTGTAGAAGTGATCGAATCGGTGACCTCGTTCGATGACTTAGGATACGATCGCTGCAAGGAGGGGCCATTTAGTAGTCAAAATGTTTGCACTATAGGAAGAAAACGTATCAGACGGCTTTTAAGAGGATCAGTTACATTGAAAGCTGTGAAAATTAAGTCCACGATGTCAGAAAATTTTATTAGTCCGTTAATGGACTGAGTGTCTGTTTGGATAAAGGGGACTCTTGAGATTTCAGGTGTCCCTGGAAGTGGTGGGTACTCCTTGTTAGAATCAAGAGCAGAATTTAGGGCACACCTCCGTTGAATTTATTAGATGTTGTTGGCACACTCTCAGAGGAGGACATTTTGGGACCCTTACGAGGTAGTCTAGGGGAGGCAAGATTTTTCCTCTTCCTGGACTCCCCCGGGCTAACGAGAGATATTCCCTTTTGAGGATCATCAGATTCTTGCTCAACGTTAGCCAAACCAGCAAAGGGATTTTCGGAAAGCACAGATGGCGAAGCATTCTTTAGCTTTTCCGCATAAGAGTGCCTCGAGCGTTCCTTAAGGGAGCGCTTAATTTTATCCCCGCGCTGCTTGTATGCGGGGCATGATTTAAGAGCATGCAAAGGGCCCCCGCAGCAAATACACTTTTCAGTTTCTTTGACGCAAGTCATCCTCATGCTCTCCCTCGCATTTGCCGCATCGTTTCTTATTTCCACAATATGTGGCTGTGTGGCCCAACTGCTTGCAATTGCTGCAGCCCATGACCCGCGGTACAAATAGGCAAACAGGTAGGCGAACCTTGTCAAGGAGGATGTAGTTGGGAAGAGAGGACCCGGCGAATGTCACCCGAAGTGAGCCTGATAGAGATTAAGTAGTCTTATTTCCCTCGGTGTTTGCGGTATACAATTGTTTGCATTCCAAGATCTTAATCTGTTGAAGTGAGGGGTCCTTAAAGCAACCAACCCCGTGCTTCAACAGTTCTTCGCATTTCAGGCCCGGTTCGGACACTACCCCATCGATTTTTACGGCCATAGCAGGCACGTACGCCCTAAATTCCCGCGTAAAGCGCTCACAGCAAGCAGTCGCGTTTGCCTGGCCGAGATCATTCACTAGAACACGTATCTTGTTTGCCCGAACACGTGTTATCTGAGTTACGGCCGGGTAGTTAGCAGTCAGATCTCGAGAAAGCTTTAATATATTAACCGGTTTCTCTCCGGTCCGAAAATATACCACCCATGGCCCAGATGAACCTTGTGGGTACTGCTTTATACGGGGAGCATTGCCAGTGTTAGGGGGATCAGGGACTTCCATGATAGCATCAGATGGTATTTCACCCTCGGCCATTTAAGCACGAGGGCAGAGCGTTATATAAACGGGGATGTGTCTTATTATTTGATTACAAGGTAGAGTAAAAGAAGGGAAAGGGAAAGAAAGCAAACGAGGGAAAAAACAAAAAAAACTTATCTGCAACAACGTCGATTGTTCCGCACCAGAGAAAACAATAAGCCGTATGAATAAAAACTAGCATTTGCTCAGCATAAGTTTGCTCTGCTCGATTATTAGCAAAGTAAACTCTCGTAGCATTTGCTCAAGTTGGTATAAATAAAGCTTTACTTTACTCAACTTGAAGTGAAGCAAGTTCGAAATTCGAACATAGCTTTTTCTCTGTCAAAGATACAGATGTGTGCGTGGCTACAAATCAAATTGTTATGAAATGTCAAAATAAACCCCAAATAATTTTTATATCAACCGATACGGAATATAAAATACCTTTTATCCATAATTGACGTAAAATCCGGTTAAATTCCATTACTGTTCTGTTGTGTGATTATTTTATGTTTCCGATGTGTGCTCTCTTAAGGTAGGTTATAAACATATTTGCCTTATACAAACAGGTTCGTGAAATACTTTTGTTTTTAGAACCACTCAGCGGTCACCGGTTCCGGCATACGGAAACAAATTACTACTCTCAATTCACTCTGGCTCTGATATTCGGGACTGCCAAAGAAAATAATTTCCGCGAAGACGGAGAAACGAAAACGGCTCGAACAAGATAACTGTCAGCTAGAATAAATTCCAGGTAGGAAGTTACTCGATGAGAAATAGCAACTCAAGCAGAGCATCCAGTGCTTTGTTCAGTCCAGAAGAATTTCATTGTGCCAATTCAAGATACAGAAAAGTTAACTATTCGATGAGATGCTGCTGGTGATAAAATCACAACGAAATGCGGTTAATATAGAAAAACCTTCAACCGCACCGATATTTTATTATACTTCATTACAATAGAAATAAAGCTGATGCGGTCAGATGAAACTTGAATAGTGAGTAGTTGTATATGCTTGAGAATGTTATCTAAATTTACGACCACAGTAGCTGTATATGCTTGAGAATGTTATCTAAATGGACCACATAGCATATTTGAATATTTGATAGTGATCAAAAGTTTCGGGGTAGAACTACGGGAAGAACATCAGTAAGTGCTTCGTAGGAAGATATTACAATATTTGATGAAACATTTTCGACTAAATTTCCTTCTAAACTTTTCTATATGGGTAGAATTTAGATAGGACTATGAAATCACTCCGGAACTCAATTTCGAAACCCGGAGGTTTTAGGTTCATTCGATTCAGTTCGTCGTCTTCGTTTAATTTCTATGTGAATATATTTTGCGTGTCTCTAAGTTTGCTAATAGTTCGATTCGTCGTTCCAGCTTCGTAAATCCGGATTAATGAATGCAATAAGAAATGAAAATCACGCATAATGCAGTACTACAAAAAACATCCAAGTGTTACAAATCCAACTGTTATGGATATCAAAGTGCTGGGAAAAATCTGATTTGTATGCATCGCATCCACTTTTTTATAAGAAGGTTCTGCCACTACTTTTTAGATTTTGAATAAAGATTTTAGGTTGGAATGATGGTTATCATCGTCAAGACGTGTTATGTCACAAGTATAAAAGAACAGATCAACGTGGAACTGTGCCTATTTATCTGTAAGTCTAGTGAGAAGTGAATAAATATATGTTCAACTATCAGGTAAATTATAATTATTTTTCTTGCGCTTTAGTACAAATCTTAAAATGTTAGGACTGGTGGTATCCAACGGGGAAAAACGATCGGAAATGGTGAGTGAAGCTAAACAATCATGTGAAAAAAAATTCCCCCCAGAGGCAAGACTCGATCTCGCAACCTTTGAGACTCCGGCCCAATGAACTAACCCTTATGCTATCCCTGGGTATGGCGACATCCCAGAAAGAACGTATGATTATCCCACTGGCGACAGTGATCGTACCCTGCCTGCAAAGCGAGAATCACACACAACGGCAGCTGATTACCCCAACACATTTGATCTATTTAATTTCCCCGCTAGACACCAAGACCCGGGTTTTTATTATCGTCTGATGTCTAATTTTTAGTTCATTACCCATCGTACACTTCGGTGGGTGACAGAGCTAATGAAGACTGTCGATTTCTGGTCCCTTGTCCAGTGAACAGAGGTATGACGGGAGCGAACCCGCCCGCTCGAAATTAACTAATAACTCAATTTTTTGTCTTTTGACTTAAGTGCCCATACCTTATTTTAGGACTGGTGGTATCCAACGGGGAAAAACAATCGGAAATGGTGAGTGAAGCTAAGCAATCATGTGAAAAAATTCCCCCCAGAGGCGAGACTAGAACTCGCAACCTTTGAGACTCCGGCCCAATGCACTAACCCTTATGCTATTCCTGGGTATGGCGACATCCCAGAAAGAACATATGATTATCCCACTGGCGACGGTGATCGTACCCTGCCTAGCTCTGTCACCCACCGAAGTGTACGATGGGTAATGAACTAAAAATTAGACATCAGACGATAATAAAAACCCGGGCCTTGGTATCTAGCGGGGAAATTAAATAGATCAAATGTGTTGGGGTGATCAGCTGCCGTTGTATGTGATTCTCGCTTTGCAGGCAGGGTACGATCACCGTCGCCAGTGGGATAATCATATGTTCTTTCTGGGATGTCGCCAGGGATAGCATAAGGGTTAGTGCATTGGGCCGGAGTCTCAAAGGTTGCGAGTTCGAGTCTCGCCCCTGGGGGGAATTTTTTCACATGATTGCTTAGCTTCACTCACCATTTCCGATTGTTTTTCCCCGTTGGATACCACCAGTCCTAAAATAAGGTATTGGCACTTAAGTCAAAAGACAAAAAAATGAGTTATTAGCTTAAAATGTTGATTGCCATTCTATGCATAATCGACCTATCTTATAGGACATGAGACAAATACATATAACCTGCATAACATCAGAAATCATGCCCCTAACAGTTTTCTTATCTCCTACCGATGTGAATTAGTAATTCGGACATGATGCGTATTGCAGGTTTTCATATAATTTGTAGGATTGTCGTACCTCATCTAGCATTTCGTCGGATTATTGTTATATAGGAACAACTCGAGTGCGAATGAAACTAAAACTAAACATTAAAACGATGTAACAGTCGCACTGATGCAAACTTAATGGGTGCGTAACTGTGCATTGCTGGAAAAAGATGGGTGGGTAATGTCTGCGACATAACCGGAGAGATGTAGAATACATAAGGAACACGTTCTTCAAATATGTTGATACTCATTAGGATTTTCGGACAAAAGGTGATTTGGGCGAGGAATATTTCAAATTATTCTTTACAAAAATGATGGTGGTCCTGAAAAGGACCGGTTTTGTTGGCGTTGTTGGCCTTGGTGAGGGAGATGGCTAACGATGAAATTAATTGTTAGCATGAGGAAGTCGCGTAGTACTGGCCAATGGAAGAACAGATAATAATTGATTCCTGAAAATCAATTTTTCTTTATTCATGTAAATTATACATAGATATAAATATACATACAAATCTAACAGAAGATTCCTGATCATATTTCTGATTCATTAGTGCGAACATTGTGTAATTTGGTTAAGTACAATGAAAGTTACAAACTTTCCAAACTCGACCTTCTGTTCCTTCAGAAATATTGAAATGGGGTGTCTATATTAAACCGTTAGTCGTGGTCACAATAAAAGATGGGTGGGTAATGTCTGCGACATAACCGGAGAGATGTAGAATACATAAGGAACACGTTCTTCAAATATGTTGATACTCATTAGGATTTTCGGACAAAAGGTGATTTGGGCGAGGAATATTTCAAATTATTCTTTACAAAAATGATGGTGGTCCTGAAAAGGACCGGTTTTGTTGGCGTTGTTGGCCTTGGTGAGGGAGATGGCTAACGATGAAATTAATTGTTAGCATGAGGAAGTCGCGTAGTACTGGCCAATGGAAGAACAGATAATAATTGATTCCTGAAAATCAATTTTTCTTTATTCATGTAAATTATACATAGATATAAATATACATACAAATCTAACAGAAGATTCCTGATCATATTTCTGATTCATTAGTGCGAACATTGTGTAATTTGGTTAAGTACAATGAAAGTTACAAACTTTCCAAACTCGACCTTCTGTTCCTTCAGAAATATTGAAATGGGGTGTCTATATTAAACCGTTAGTCGTGGTCACAATAAAAAAGATGGGTGGGTAATGTCTGTCACATAACCGGAGCGTCGTGATTTCAATTCGAGACGTTAATTTAAATCTAATAATATTCAACAGAATCACGTTTGAATGGGAAATTTTCAAATAATTCTCTATGGTAATAATGGTGGTTCTGAAAAGAACTTTTGGTATCGGCGTTGGTGTTGATGGTGATGCGCTGGATCGTTGGATATTTTTGGCATGATAGTTACGTGCCTGGCGAACTGTTTTGTAGCCTCGAACAAAACGACAAGACTGGCTTCTTCGGGTACCATTACGGCTGAACTTTATAAGCTTAGCTCGACTTTGAAATCCTGCACAATCTCACGAATCAGACACTGGTAGGGCCATTTTGTTTGCTACTAGCACGGAGCTGCACAAAAAAATCATTTAATGCAGTTAGTTCACGGGGGCTGCCAAAAAGCTTAAATAGAAGCATGCGACTTCAACGTTTCTCTTAAACACATGCAACAACACATTCGTTTTGGTAATACTGATAATAACAGTAGAAAGGAATGGAAAAGCAGTGGAAACGAGCGAGAGGATAATTTAAATTTTTGTTCCGTGTGCAAGCTACTTCTTTCCACCCAACGTATTATCAAATACAAATTTGTATTTGGTATTATGTTGCTTGTTGAAAATTTGCTACACACCTTAAAATGAAAGTTTCAGTTTAACTCTCACTAGAACACAATTGATTGGTCCTGAAAAGAACCGTTGCTTTTATTGTAATTTACGCCCACTCCCACAAACCGACCAAGTAGGCATCACTGGCTTCATTACGGCTGAGTTTTGTAAGCGTAACTCGACTTTGAAGTAATACACAACCTTACGAACCAGACGCTGGAATGATAGCCAGCGGATTAGTTGCTCCGTTGCCCTTTAGTTGGGGCGAAATACTAGCATGGCGACAGTTCCTGATCGGTAGTTGGTTGCGATGGGCCACCAGTAGCTGGGCACTTTTGCGGACCGTCATCATCGCCAACTGCTTTCCTCCGGTGGACTGGCTGCTTGCTAGTGCTTGAACGAATACGAATGATGAGAAAAACCGACCGACCAATATTCATATATGAAAACACGAGAAAGCACTACTATCGCTCTCCCGCTCGTTTTCGTGCCATTCCTGTGCCTTTCCTTTCCGTTCGGCTACCAATACTAGCATAACCAAAACGAATATTCTGTCTTTCCATCGCCTTCAATCTAGTGGCCAGTGCTAGCAAACTTGCATGTTCAGTTTTTCAATAACAACATTCCAACAATATTTTCAAAGAATGTTGCAGATTTGAAAAGAAGGAAGAAGATTTTCACAAATTTAAATTCTTTTGTCTTATTTGTTAGCGCTGATAAAGGCTATTTAGTTTGCTACTAGCAAGGAGCTGCACAAACAAATCGATTTATGCAGTTAATCAACGGAGGCTGCCAAAAAGTTCGAATAAAAGCATGCGACTAGTGTACTTTGCATGTTCTATATTTTATCAATACTAGAGAGGATCAATAAAATAATTCAAATTGTTATAGCGACATGCAATTGTGGCAACACTGGCCATGAGATGGTGGGGGAACACGCACATTCGTTTTAGTTATGATGGTAGTAGCAGCAGAAAGGAATGGAAAAGCAGTGCACGAAAACGAGCGAGAGAGGATAATTTAAATTCTCTTTCTTTCTTTCCACACATCGTATTTCTTATATTGCTTTCTGAAAATTATTTGTTATACACCATAAAATGTAAATTTCAGTTTAACTCTTATTAGAACACAATTAATTGGTCCTGTAAAGAACCGTTTATTGTTTTATTGCGGGAGCATAATTCAGACGCACTTCCCGCGGACACGGTGAGCTAGAAAGCACTATTTTGCATTCTCGAACAAACCGACCAAGTAGGCATCGTTGGCTTCTCGGGGCATCATTGCGACTGAGCTTTGTAAGCGTAGCTCGACTTTGCAGTCCTGCACAATCTCACGACCCAGACGCTGGAACGATAGCCTACTCTGTTGCCCTTTAGTTGGGGCGAAATTCTTGCAGGGCGACAGTTCCTGATCGGGTTGCGATGAGTCACCAGTAGCTGGGGCACTTTTTCCGCCGTCGTCATCGCCAACTGCTTTTCTTCGGTGGACTGGCTGCTTGCTAGTGCTTGAACGAATACGAATGATGAGAAAAACCGACCGACAGATATTTATATAATCGCGCTAATATGCACTACTATCGCTTTCTCGCTCGTTCTCGTGCCGTGCATGAGCCTTTCCTTTCCGTCCGGCTTCTAATGGCCTAACCAAAGGAATATGCCGTCTTTCCCCCACCAAGTGCTCTCGTCAAGCAACCCAATGCGAATAACCATACGAACAAACATGTAGTGGACCTATATATAAACTTTTCATTATTTTATTGTTCGGTTGGTCTACCATAACGACGGCTCTGTGCGGGATGGGCTGAAAATTTTCACTTTTCCGAGTCGTTTTCGAAAGATTTTTCAAAACACATTTTTTTGTTATTAGTGCATGTTATACATACTTCAAATTTTAATACAGCATAGAGGAACATATTTGCAACAAATTGGCCTAAAAATCAAATCATTCTGTTAAGTATGATAAAAGTTATTAACGTTCAAAATCTGACGCGGCGCCGCAGCCGATATTTTGAAACGGGACCCCTATATTGAAACCTTAAATGTATTCTACATTAAAAGCGCTATGTGGATTTAAGAAACGCAGAGACCGAGTTAGCACCTCCTCACCATCAAAGGATAAAGAATCCGGCCAGCATCACTGCAGAGCAACGCGGGACACGCATGTAACTGTACAGCTTGTACGTAATTAGGTTATTTGGCATAATTTTAACAAGTGGTCACACTGGAGGTCATTTATAGCGGTAAGCTTGAATCTAGTTGGTACCGCCACACGGTACTATCTTTGATTTTAGGCCTGAGTTTGGCATAATTCTTTATGATAGAACAGATATGCACAGGGTATGAAAGAGCTGTGAAAGCTGAGACTAGACAGATGACTTGACAAAATGACGCAAAAAGTTGAATACGGAAAAATCGCTTAAATCGTGTCGGAACTTAAGGGGGGTTGTTTATGACCTTAGTATTATCGGCAAAAAATGGATATTTTAATTTTTTTTTTTTCGATGCAAAGATTCTTTGTCTTTTCAGTCAGGCGCCACATCGAAATCTTGTTTTGCGGTATACACCATAACTCAAAATCTACTGGACAAATGTTGAGACATTTGCACAGTTGTTTTTCACAGCATTTCACAAGTAATTAAGGGAGCTTTTATTTTTTGGTCGATTTTCGATTTTTTCGTAGTACTTTGAAACCAAAGTCCGATTATTGCTAAAACAACGATTAACATGTTTTTGTAAAATAATAATATTTAGCAGTTTGCAAAAAGCTCTTGTAGTTGCCTGAACAATGATGTGAAGAAGACGAATTGTGCAAAATTCAGAACGATTGGTCCAAGAAATTTTGTCTGCATCCAGTATCAGGTTCAATTTGTAAATTTATAATTGTCAATTCATTATCAGACAGATGGCTGACTATAGGAAGTAACTAATTATAATTGTTATTAATTAAAATTACTGGACTTTTGGTATTGCAGGCATGATTGGATAATCGCGCTGATAATTTGAATTACTTCATTTTCAGCAAAGTAGGTCTGCCAAATTCTATATGCATGGTTAGTAGACTAGTTGGGTAGGATGGTATAATAAGCCCCACCAGGCTAAAATTTCAGATTTCCATTCCATGGACGACATAATTATCTGAAGCAAATAAAAAAATTTTATGGCATTTTTCATGTGTTGCAGAACAGCAACTGATACAAACTTTTCAAAAAATGTAAGCTTCCACTCTTTTTCTATAAGCATTTGATTCAATTTGGAACAGTCAGATTTGGCTGAACTGACAAACTACTAAGTGTAATGTTGGAGAAGCTCTTCAAGCCCTTGGAGTGGCTAGCGTCTAACAATACAACTCTATAACGTTCTCGATAGTATGCACCATTATTAGCAAAATAACGTTTTAGTCAATTATGGATCTTAAATAATAAATTGTTTAAGCGGTTACTCCACTGTAGAATTTTAAAACAATCGATTTTTTATTTATTAGTCTAAAAGGTGTTTAGGATGTAAAAAATGATATCCCAAAACATAGAGAACGAAAACAATTCAAAAATATAATTTTCAATTTTGCCGCAACGCTTCTTATGTATAACCCATGTGTACTGCAAACTTTAACCGCGTTTTTATCGAAACCACTGGCCGGAAATGTAACTCGAGCAAATGATTTTTGGTCGTTTTGAAATTTTCACAGTATATTCAAAATTGATTTTTCTAGTCACGTACGCAGGATTAAATTTTTTATTGCTTACCTTTTATTGATTAACGATTTTGTGTAGATTTTTATGACATTCTCTACGTTTTTTCACTCAAAACTGCGCCATTTGGAGATATCGAAAAAATCCTACGTACATCGCTATTGATACAAGGAATCAGAAAAACTTTAGTTTTTGGCGCTAGGTCAAAAATCACGGGAGATAGATTTCCGACCGTGGACCCCTTCTAAAAAAACGCGCATGTGGTGAAAATGCTGCAGAGCCGCCATCTTGTGATGAAATTGCTCGAAAAAAATATTTTATTTGATACAATACTTATGTTATAAATCCCATTCAACAAGATGTCGATTCACCATTTTATTGAGCAATACAAAAATTCTCGAAATAATCAGACTATTAAATGGCATAAACAGTGAATTTTAAATTAACTTTATTGTACAGTTTTTTAACATAGCCGTGTATTGCTGATCAGAACGCAGCAATGCCCCGTGAAAACTGTTTGTTGCCTGAAGCTGCCACCAAATGCCAGTAGCGCTAGCTACGTTTCAAATGTTCAAGGTCTGTTCACATGAACTGTATAACACTGTTTAAAAGTTGGAATCAAAACAAGTAATTAACAAAAATATATGAGAATTCACGCTTTCTCTTGCATCGCTTCTTCTCCACAAAATCCGAACGCTTTTATAACCTGAGTACCAAATAAGCACATCAAAATGAAGTTTGTTTGCATTCGGAAAGTTTCAGGTCGAGTTAACAACATTGGCTCGTAGCAATGTGAACGTTGCTTAAAGCGCGTTCGCTGTCATTTTTGACAACTAGCCGAGCCAGAAAGCCAGCTTATGTTGGCTTCACTCATTTTTCAAAGAAACGTCAAAACATTCACCCTCTTGAGCAATGCTAATGGCAGCATCATGTTACCGGAAGAAGACAAAAATATGCAAAAATTTGTCATGCTTCTCTTGCATACATTTTGTTATTTTCAATCCTCTCTTCGGCTTTCTTAAGTATAAATATGGCTCTCTTTGCTCGCAATAAAGATGGCAATAAATAAGCCAGTTTATCAGGTAGGAAGGACAAGCACTGTCGAACTACACTAATAAAATAAAATACCAATTAATGCGTAGAAAACTACGCATTTGCAATAAAAGTGGAATAACCCATTAAGTGGGTAAAGAGTTCGTATCCATAAATGAATACAACTCTTGTACGTCAACCTGGGTATGTTATACCCTTTATTTTTCGCAGAACTGTTACAACAAATCGCGTGAAAAATATCCATTCATGAAAATCGCGCCAGAATGAAAAATTCTGTCAATTGAATTATTTCTGAATTAAAAAAAAAACATAAAATAGCATTCATTTCACATTATTGTCTCCTTAACTACTTAACAAAATAAAACCGCCAACTGGATATATTTTTTTTTGGCTCCTCTAAAAATACCAAACGCAAATTTGCGACATCCTCAGTAGTTTAAACAGCCGTTTTTATGAGCATTGCCGAAATGTTCCGTTTCCGCCACGTACTCAGATGCAGGCCGGTAATTTGCAGCTTCCGCTACGAACCTTAGTTTGCAGGTTAACTCGCTTAAAATAATTCTTAATGACTTTTCACTCATTATTAAGATCATTATATCCATTGACATTATCTCATCGAGTAGTTGTGAAATGAACAAAAAGCACCAATTGTTATAAGAAATAAAATACCCATTTTTTGACAGCTCGAATAACTTCCGAAAATGGGCAATTTGAATACATAAAATGGGTAAAGTTTTTTTACCGTGTTTATCTACCAGCATTTTCTTATTTCCTCGTTCTTTCCTTCTCTCTACACGCTTGTTTCCAATTGCACATCAAAGGGTTACAGTAGAGTACGTTTGGATAAATTGAGATCTATTCAATCAATTCAGATCAATGGGGGGTGGGCGTAGCGTAGTTGGTAAATCGATTGCCTTGTACGCAGCGCACCTGGGTTCGATTCCCGACCCCGCACATAGGGTTAGAAATTTTTCTTAAGAGATTATTCTAACCCGAAGAGGCGAATGACCTTAAGGTTAAAACCTCTATAATCGAAATAAAAAAATCAGATCAAAGTTGTTTTTGTGAATTAGAAACAGAACTACAATAAGCATTGTTTTGATTCTTTTCTTTTTGCTTATCGCTAAGAGAATAAGCGGGGCCATTTACTTCGTTAATATAAATCGATAACATATTTTCACGAATGATTACCCATATATCTATTGTATCACATATCAAAGAAAGTAAATAACGGAAGAAAATTATTGTTTTAGGGGATAGATCCAAACAAATGACAATTGGATATAGATCGTAAAATGCAATATTTTATGAATTTACTTACACTGGTCATTAGCAAATTGAATCAGAATGTTAACAACTTAGAAATTAGCTCCACAAATACCCTAAGCTAAGAGTAAATAATTAATTTTAAATATGTGCAATATTCCAATAAGAATGAAATCACATAAAACTTCTGAATACAAAATGTTTTGAAATTTATTGTAAACACAAACTTGTGAAAATGCACTTGAAACGAAAATAAATGTTCTCCCCCACGTCGATAGGTACCATGTTCAATTAGAATGACACTCACAGTTCATTTTAAATTCAAATTGAAATATTTTAACCAATTTTTTAATCAAAGTATGAAATCTCGACAAACATATGATTCCGGCTTAAAAGCCAACTGTCAAAATTCTCTTTGAAAGGGAATTCCGGACAAACCGTTACTCGTCAATCACAGATGTTGTCAATAAACCAAAGAGAAAAAATTTCTCTTCCATTAACTGCTATGAACTGTGTTTATCCAGCGATGGTTTGTCCGGAATTTCCTTTCAAAGAGAATTTTGACAGTTGGGTTTTAACCAGTAATCATATTTTTGTCGAGAAATAACTATCATGGCACCAATTACAACCGATGGTTTAGCCACCTCTAACTCGACGAGCGCCTATTCAAACTGAATAGAAGCATGCATAAAACAAATTGATATACAATTTTATTTTCTTTTGTGCATATTATGTCACTACAAAGTACTGCACATCATCGGCCAACTTTCAACTATCAAACACGTTAAAGTTCTATGTTCAGAAACATATCGGCAACAAGTTGACAAAATTGTTCTCAAACCCTATGGAACGAGATATTTGACGAAGAAAAGCTATTTTACTGCAAGAAAATATCGGAATGAATTTACTCATTTTCTTTAATTTGAATATGTTGTTTTTTAACATTGACGTGTAACGCAGATCAGAACGCAGCCATATAAATGACAGCATCGTTTGATTAAAGCTTACCAAATATTTTAGGCCGGTTTAAAAGTTAGTCCGATTTAAAAACAGTTAGTACGGCTTTGTGCTTACGGCTATTAGTATTTTTTATAATAATAACGAGAATCTGGCATAACGGTTATTGCGCATTTCACACCAAATTGAAATATCGCGTGTACCTTCATTCCAAGCGTGATAAAAGTGCAGATTCACGTCGGATCTCTTGGAAGTCTTCAGTGGACTTATCCCTTGGTTTATAATAAATAAGTGCACTGAAGACTTCCAAGCGTTCCGATGCGAACATGTACTTTTAGCATCCTTTGAAGGAAGGTGAGCACTTGGGTGATAGTCCAATTTGATGTGAAATGCGCAATATTGGATATAATATTGAAAAGGATTGAGAGCATTAGTGTTGAAAGTATGTGTCATTTGGCATAACGGTAATTTCGCGTATTGCTTTACCGTACAGAGTTGCAAGGAAAAAATGATGTCGAGAGTGACCGATTGTTAAATTAAATGAGGATATTTGAAATTATTGAAACAAAGATATAGGACACCCATTCTTGAATAAAAAAAAATAAAACAAAACTATATATTTTCGTTATCCATGAATGAATGCTGCAATGGTATCTCGTCGGCGTTTTCCACGTTGAAGTATCGTATTAGTTGTTTCAGTTTCTTCTGGCACAGGTAAATCATTGTTTGGCCAATTGATATCTTAATTTACTGGACAAAAATCCGCATCATTGAGCAATTTAGCAACATTGTGAAGGATGAAGCAAGCAATCATGGTGGGCACCCTTTCAGTCTTCATACGGATTTTGGATTGAAGGATCGGAAACCGTTGCTTCACTTGGCCGAATACTCGTTCGATTATCACACGTTCTTTGGTGTGCAATATGTTATATAATTTTTTCTCTTCATTCACAGTATTTTTGTATGGAATCATCAACCATGGTGTTAATGGGTAGGCTTCATCTCCCAGAAGAATTGCTCCTGTTTGATTTCCTATAAGAACACTTTGAATTTCTGAGTTGCGCCATATTCTGGCATCATGGACAGAACCAATCCAACGGCAATCCACACTCGTAAACATTTTTGAGCCATTACATGTTGCCTGAACGTTGCATGTAGTTATTCCTTTGCGATTCACATACTCGTCTTTGTATTGATTCGGCTGTGTAATGGCCACGTGAGTGCAATCTATTGCGCCGATAGCTGAAGCAGAGGCGACGCATGGTTCCACCGTCAACCTGTTCAATATACCACAAAGCTGAGCAAAACAAATATGTTGTCAAAACTCACCGGTAAATCGTCAAACAAATGTCTGACAGAAAGCTTAAAAGAGTAAAAAGTATATAACATATCCGAGAAGCGAACAACTCAAAAAGATTTCTGAGCTGAAATTTAAGGAAAACAATCATGTATAAAAGGATCATTCGATACCCAACTTTGTACCGGGAAACAAGTGCTTTTTGTTCTCTCCGGCGTGGTTTAGTTTTTTCGGTAGTACGAAGGTGCTTGCTGTGGCAGAGGCTGCAGTAAAGCATTACTAATAAACAGTCCCGCGAGTGATAATTATTACCTGCGATATCGGTGAAGGTAGTGCAGTGAAGTGCGTTACTAAACATTTTTCTTGCCTGAAAGACGGCTTTGTTTAGACGAGCTATATCAGCTCTACTGTGTGAAGGTCACGCGAGTGACGGATAAAACAAACGAAGGATCAATTCACCTACCAGCTCGTCAGGAACCAACTGGTGAAGTGTTTCGTTTTTTACTTTTCTTATCGATTTTTTTTCTTTTTATTGCTTTTGATTTTTTATTTTGATTTAAGTTAAACAGTGCGGTCGAGCGTGTTACTCCCGCAACAAAATGGAACAAACAGAAGGATCACCCTCCGAATACGAATTTTATGGGGAAGAGGAACATATATCTGATTCGGAGACAGATAATGTTATGGTCGATCCACTTCCCCCCAATGTCTCACAGCCCCCCCCCCCCCCCCCCCCGAGTCAAGGTTTACCAGGATGGATCCGCTGGTCCTTGGGTGGTATACTTTCGGCCCAAAAATAAACCGTTAAACACCATAACTGTTGCACGAGAGCTGACAAAACGTTACTCGGCCGTAACCGAGATTAAAAAGGTTCAGTCAGATAAACTGTGCGTAGTCGTTACTGACTTGAAACAGGCCAATGATATCGTTAGCAATAGCCTCTTTACGCTGGAGTATCGCGTCTACATCCCTTCTCGTGATGTGGAGATCGACGGTGTGGTAAGTGATGCGGGTCTGTCGATGATCTGATGAATGATGGGGCTGGCCGCTTTAAGGACCCTAACCTTCAATCAGTTAAGATTTTGGAGTGCAAGCAATTGCACTCAAAGTCCATCGAAGATGGTAATTACTATCCATCAGACTCGTTTGGCGTAACCTTCGCCGGATCTGCACTTCCGAGCTACGTTGAAGTGGGAGGAGCTCGTCTACCTGTACGCCTGTGTGTACCGCGGGTCATGAATTGTTCCAATTGCAAGCAGCTAGGTCACACGGCCACCTACTGTAGCAACAAGCAACGGTGCGGTAAATGTGGGGAACGCCATGCGGATGATACTTGCAGTAGGCCCGCTGAGGAGTGTGTTTACTGTGGGGAGAATCCACATGCACTTTTGACATACCCAACGTATAAACTTCGCGCGGATAAACTGAAGCGATCCGCCAAAGATCGCTCCAGACGCTTAAAAGAGCTGTTCCACTTATCTCCGAAAACCCATTCGCTCTCTTGCCAACTGACGATAACGCCTCTAACGACCCTTGCGGCATTCTTCGGCTCCGCTTGGAAACTCTAGGAAAAGACCTAATCAAAACTCACCTGAACTTCCTCGTAAGGGTCCTAGGTTGTCCCAAACAAGGGTACAAAATAAAAATAATTCATCAACTGGAAGTGCTGGTACAAATCCGAATGTACCTCCTGGTTTTGGGAAATTGAGATACAACCAGGAGTTCCCAGCACTCCCCGAAGCACCAAAAATCCCAAGTGCTCCAATTTTACAGTCAGAAACTCAACCTAAAACGAGATTCCTTAAATTTTCTGACATTGTGGACTGGATATTCACAGCTTTCAACATTACCGATCCTATGAAAAGCTTGCTGGTTGCTATTCTACCAACAGTAAGAACATTTTTAAAACAGTTGACTGAACAATGGCCCCTCCTTACAGCGATCGTATCCTTCGATGGCTAACTTATTAGACGGAATCAGGGATCTGATCACTGTTTTACAGTGGAACTGCAGAAGTATTATCCCCAAAATTGATTCATTAAAACACTTGCTAAATTACAATCATTGTGATGCATTTTCCCTACGTGAAACATGGCTAACTTCTAATATAAACCTCAACTTCCACGATTTTAACATTATCCGCTTGGAAAAGTGCTACTCCTTCAATCGAATCAACCTCCCTTCGACGCCAGGCATTGAAGTTGTCGCTTGTCAAACAACAATCAAAGGCAAAGATCTTTGCATTGCTTCTATTTACATTCCTCCTAGGGCCATGATGGGATATCGAAGATTCTCCAACATGATTGAACACCTTCCCTCGCCCCGCCTGCTTCTTGGAGACTTTAACTCTCACGGTACGGGGTGGGGCTGTCTATACGACGATAATCGATCTTCGACAATTCAAGACCTCTGTGACAACTTCAATATGACAATTCTGAAAACAGGGGAAATGACACGGATTCCTAGACCACCTGCGCAAGCAAGTGCACTGGACATATCTTTATGCTCGACATCACTACGGTTAGATTGCAAGTGGAAGGTAATATCTGATCCCCACGGTAGTCAGGGCCGTCGAGAGCCGCGTCGGGCCCCAAGGCTTGTATTACTGCCGGGCCCTTTTAAACCTAAGTCGTCTGGTGCAGTATGAATTAGTATCTCTTCAGCCATGGGAAACTCGTGAGTCCGTGGTTTCTATTAGACTCCGGTTGACTCATATTGCCACATCTACAGATAGCGTGCCAGACAGGCGAATTTCGACAGCTTCTTATTCCACGGTATCCAAATAGGGTAAAATTGCCGCATAGTTACAAGTTTTTAAATTTGTGGGTATTCAGGAATCAGTAGCTTCTGGCTCAAATGGCACATTCCCCATGTAGATCGGAGATTTGTGCCTTGTCATGAATTGTTTTTTCATCATTTCCCTGATGGGAAGGATTTTAGAAGTGGTAAGGTTAGGGGTAAGGAAAATAGGATCTGCAGGTGCTACAATAGCAGGAATAATACTTCCAACCCACGGAGGGATTTAGAATTTGTATTTTAACAGTGAGCGGATATATTTCGTTTCGCGAAACAAACGCTTCAGTTCCATTGATGGTCTGGAACATAATCAGCACGCTATGTCTAACATGGTGAAATAGTATGGTGTAAACATTGGGCATTAGGGTGGGACAAAAATTAGATTCCAGCTCCAAGCAACTTTTTAGGTTCCATTTGGGTCCTAGAACAACTGTGCAAATTCTTAACTCGATCCCAGAAACTATATTTTTGCGCCCACTGTTTTAAGTTTACATGGGACTTTATATGGGAAAATTAACTATCACAAAATAATTCCTCCAGCAGTCACCCATTACTTCTTGAAAATAAACCGTTATGTGGCTTTTATAGGAAATTTAACAAAGAAACAAAGTCTCGAAAACCACGAACAGATCTGACGTTTGAGAAAAAAGTTATTAAGCAGAAACCGATTGATGCTCTAAAAATTGATAAAATCTAGAGAAAATTTTCTCTAGAAATATTCATTTTTTCTAGCACCACTGCTGTTGGTTGACCAATTATACTCAATTTTGTTTTAAGCTTCTTTTAATGTGTCTAAACCACTTATCTATACTGTTTGGCAACTTCGCAAGAGATTTAAGAGATAAATTAAGGCTTCTTTTGTACATAATAAGAGAAAGTTAAAAATTTTGTATATAATTCGACCGTCGGCAGCAGTGATGCTATGAAAAGTGAAATTTTCATCAATCTTCAGAGCATCAATCGGTTTCCGCTTAATAACTTTTTCCGCAAGCATCGTTTCGCAGTCTTCAAGACATTGTTTCCTTGACAAATTTGCTATAAAAATCAGACATCTATTTATTTTTAGGAAGTAACGGGCGACTCTTGGAAGAATTATTTTGAAAAAGACGATTTCCCAATACAAAATCTCATGTAAACTATGAACCGTGGGCGCAAAAATATAGTTTCACCGATCGAGCTAAAAATTTGCAGAGTTGTTCTGGGAGCTAAATGGGACCCAAAAAATTACTCGGAGCGAAATTTCATTTTTTTCATATAACTATGTCCCCTATTGGCCATCTTTAGCTCCATTTGCTTGGTAGCTTGGAACATAATATTTTGCTTCTACTGTGCAGACAAAGCGACACATGGATTGATTTATTTGCTGGTAGCAGTGGAGCAGTTTTTGGCTCTTGTTGTAAGCAAAATGAGAAGGCTGAAAATTCTCGTTTAAAATGATCAAATCAAAAAGAATTTCAATTTACATAAATAAGCTGTGAGAATATGTGGGACGCGACAACAGTTTAGACACAGAACACAGTAATCAGATGGAAATAATACAACTGTGAGTACAGTAGGCAATTGAGCACTGCTGCTGTTGCATAAGCTGAACTGATGTGATTTCTTTATTTCGCACATTATAATTGGGTTTTTATAGACATCACACGTATCTTTGGTGAGACCGAAAATCACCGTTCTATCTCAACACAATGCATTTTTAGAGGGAAAATACTAGTACGTGCTATAACAATACAAAAATATAAAAATTAACCATTTTATTCAACGGTTAGTTAAGCTATCTTCTCATCTCGCCCAGAGTAGAAACTAAAAATCGTTCCGCTATAGATACACAGTAAAAACGACTGCAGACGAATTGATTTTTGGAATTGTCCTGTAAGATCAGCTACTCGAGAAGTGAAACAATTACTACACGTGCAGAGATACGCTAACATGAACTATCTCCATACACCCCTGACATCGTGATTAACGAATTGATGTCAAGATACGGAGAAGTGCTTTTCATAACAGCTGAAACTTCTCATTTTTCCGGATGTCCCTAACGTTGTTCTTATGGTGAGAATAACCAATATCTACGGCTCTGACAGAAACAAATATTCACTCAACAACAATCACGCCCACAATCTCCACGCCAACAACCAGCACAACCAGCAAAGAAGAGAACGTAGAAGAGGACGGATGCGTTTGTCCGTGCGCTCGCATTCCTGTTTGACGCTCTATTGCTTTCTTCGAACATACTTTGAATTGGCTTCTCAATATTTAGTAGTGTATTCCTCGATTCAAGTAATAAAACTCGCTTTTTTTTAACTTGTACACAAAGTAGCCAATTTCCTTAAGAACGTTTGTTTTAACAAATGTCAACTATCAAATAAAGTTTTCATTTTTTACGCTTCCATCATACAATAATTAAATAAGACGAAATTTTTATTGCTCTTCTATGAATACCGGACGTGTTCGCCCATCTACCGGGTAAAAACGCGGGCCCCCAAATACGACCCGGGCCCCAGAGCAATTGCCCTGGCTGACCCCCCCTCGCATCGGGCCTGACGGTAGTGACCACTTACCAATTGTAATTGCAATCACCACTGGTTCAAGACCATCGGCACCAATCAATGTTCCCTATGACCTCACACGAAACATTGATTGGAAGAGCTACGCTGCTGAGATATCCAAAACTATCGATTCAACACAGGTACTTCCCCCGGAGGAAGAATATAAGTTTTTGACCAACTCGATCCTCGATAGCGCGATTCAAACTCAGACGAAACGAGTACCCGACGTGAACACCCAAAAACGTTCTCCCAACCCGTGGTGGGAGGCAAAGGCACAAATCTCCGATCAACATGGGGAACGTGCCATTTGAGCCAGACGCTACTGAGTTATCGAGTGTACGCGATATTAGAAAAGCGAATGAAAAATTTAATGAAAGCTAAGAAACGCAGTTGTTGGCGCCGGTTTGTCGACGGGTTAACAAAAGAAACATCGATGAGCACTCTTTGGGGCACGGCCCGACGTATGCGAAACCGAAACAGTACTAAAGAGAGCGTGGAATATTCAAACCGTTGGATATTCGATTTCGCTAAGAAGGTCTGTCCGGATTCCGCCCTGGCACAGAAAATCTACTGCGCCGCGTCGCCTTACAATACCGCGAACGAAACACCGTTTACGATGGTGGAGTTCTCACTTGCTCTCTTGTCATGTAACAATAAAGCCCCGGAGCCAGATAGAATCAAATTCAACTTGTTGAAGAATCTGCCAGACACTGCCAAAAGACGCTTGTTGAATTTATTTAATAGGTTTCTTGAGGGTAACATTGTCCCACATGACTGGAGACAGGTGAGGGTCATCGCCATCCAAAAACCAGGAAAACCAGCCTCCGACCACAATTCGTATCGTCCGATTGCAATGCTGTCCTGTATCCGGAAGTTATTCGAAAAAATGATCTTGTTTCGCCTCGATAATTGGGTCGAAACAAATGGCTTACTGTCAGATACACAATTTGGCTTCCGCAAAGGCAAAGGGACGAACGATTGCCTTGCGTTGCTCTCAACAGAAATTCAAATGGCACATGCTAACAAAGAGCAGATGGCATCAGTATTCTTGGATATTAAGGGGGCTTTCGATTCAGTTTCGATCAACATTCTTTATGAGAAATTGCACCAGCATGGTCTTTCGCCAATTTTAAATAACTTTTTGCTAAACCTGTTGTCTGAAAAACAAATGCATTTCTCGCATGGCGATTTATCGACATCACGATTTAGCTACATGGGCCTTCCCCAGGGCTCATGTCTAAGCCCTCTCCTCTACAATTTTTACGTGAATGACATTGACGAATGTCTTGTCAATTCCTGCATGCTAAGACAGCTTGCAGATGACGGTGTGGTCTCTATTACAGGTCCTAAAGCCGTCGACTTGCAAAGACCACTGCAAGATACCTTGGACAATTTGTCTGCTTGGGCTCTCCAGCTGGGTATCGAGTTCTCCACGGAGAAAACTGAGCTAGTCGTATTTTCTAGAAAGCGTGAACCAGCGCAACTACAGCTTCAATTAATGGATCAAACTATTGCTCAGGCTTCAACATTCAAATATCTCGGGGTATGGTTCGACTCTAAAGGTACCTGGGGATGTCACATTAGGTATCTGAAACAGAAGTGCCAAAAAAGGATCAACTTTTTCCGTACAATAACTGGAACATGGTGGGGTGCCCATCCAGGAGACCTAATCAGGCTGTACCAAACAACGATATTATCAGTGTTGGAGTACGGATGTTTCTGCTTTCGCTCCGCTGCGAACATACACTTCATCAAACTAGAGCGAATCCAGTATCTTTGCTTGCGTATTGCCTTGGGTTGCATGCACTCGACCCATACGATGAATCTCGAAGTGCTGGCGGGCGTTCTTCCGCTGAAAAATCGATTTTGGGACCTCTCATATCGATTGCTCATTCGATGCGATATTCTGAACCCATTGGTGATTGCAAATTGCGAAAGGCTTGTCGAGCTTAATTCTCAGACCCGATTCATGTCCTTGTACTTCGATTACATGGCACAGAACATCAATTCATCTACGTATAACGTCAACTGTGCTCATCTCTTAGATACTTCTGATCCAACTGTATTTTTCGATACATTCATGAAGGAAGAGATTTGTGGAATTCCGGATCATATTCGCCCACAAGTGGTCCCAAATATTTTCTATAACAAATACCATCAAGTCGACTGCGCCAAAATGTTCTACACTGACGGATCAATTCTCGACGGGTCCACAGGCTTCGGTATCTTCAACGAAAATCTTGCTGCCTCATTCATACTCAATGATCCTGCTTCAATTTACGTCGCAGAATTAGCTGCCATTCAGTATACTCTCGGGATCATTGACACCCTGCCCTCAGAACATTACTTCATCGTTTCGGATAGTCTCAACTCCATTGAGGCCATCCGTGCGGCGAAGCCTGGAAAGCACTCACCGTATTTCCTGGGGAAAATACGGGAATATCTGAGTGCTTTATCTGAAAAATCTTACCAGATTACCTTGGTTTGGGTCCCGTCACATTGTTCTATTGCGGGCAATGAGAAGGCGGACTCTTTAGCCAAGGTGGGCGCATTAGAAGGCGACACTTACGAAAGACCAATTTGCTGCAACGAATTTTTCAGTATCTCTCGTCAGAGGACGCTCGATAGTTGGCAAACCTCATGGAGCAATGGGCATCTGGGAAGGTGGCTACATTCCATTATCCCGAAGGTATCAACGAATGCTTGGTTTAAGGGGTTGGATGTGAACCGGGACTTTACTCGTACGATGTCAAGGATCATGTCCAACCATTACTCGTTTGACGCGCATCTCCGTCGTATAGGGCTTGCTGAAAGTAATCATTGTGTTTGTGAGAACGGCTATCACGACATCGAGCATGTTGTTTAGCTGTGCGCAGAGTACTGTGTTGCCAGGTCCCAACTAATAGATTCCCTTCGGGCCCGAGGTAGATCACCCTATGTGCCAGTCCGGGGCGTCCTGGCAAGCCGTGACCACCCCTATATTTTTCTTATCTATATCTTTTTGAAAACCATTGATGTCCAAGTTTAATACATTTTCCCCTCTCTCATTCACAGTAGAATGTCACCAACCTATCCCTGTATCTACAATATGGCATTGCTTCACGAGTCTTCGGTGCATACCCTTCTTGATAACCGTCTACCCAGAACATCATGACATACATCACGTGCAGATGATATAGAGAACATCATGACAGCATCAGAGTGCCAATAATTATCCGAAATATCAACCCTCCCCTCGCCCCTGCGATTACAGGCTGGAAACTACAACACTACAACAAAGTGTGCATATCCGCCACAATGATCAATCAGCAAACGACGATGTCAATTACACAATATGTATCCCACTTCCTACCTTTTTCCTTTACTTACATAAGAGGGGAGCAAGCCGCCCCTAAATACGGCTTTCCCTTCCCCCACTAACATGTGACATGTAATTAAAAAAAATTAATTATCGGCCTCGTTAAGCTAAAGCATTTGGGCCTAAATAAACGTATTTAAGATAAAAAAATGTATAAAAGGATCATTGAACAGAGTTAAAATAACACTAGTGCAAGGAATAATTTTTCACAGTTTTATTGTAATCCTGAATACTACCGTATCAGCGCCCAAATCACTTTCGCTTCAGCGTAATCTTCGCTCAAAATAATTCTTCTTCTAAATCCCTGATTGGCTGAGTACCGACTAACCTACACCTCGCACGGCACCTGCTAGGCGCGCGGACGTTAATTAACTTATTACGACTGACTAACTGAATGACTCCACGGACGCGGCCGGGCGAGAGCAACTTAAACGACTGACTCTTTTCGATTTGACACAAAAGCCTTTTATCATGTCATCTGTGTAGACTTTACTCTGAGAGAGTCTCAGACCTAAACAAAACATTCTTTCCACGCTCGCGAGAGTAAAGACCCCGGTGGATGAATCAGTAGTTCATTATGACTCATACTCGGAGGCCTTTACTTTCTATAATAGCGTCGCCGTCTGCTGCTAGCAGCAACAAACTGTGTTTAATTAAACAAAGTGTTTATTCTTTTCCGTAAGCATATGGCTTGGAAAGCGCGAGTGCATCAAAATATCAGCTTAGCTTAAGGCTGTAGCTGGTGATGTAACCCAGGAAATTAGCTTCCATGGTGCACCACTTGGAGAAATTTTACAGGGTTGATGCTGGCCGAAAACTATGGGCGCTGCATGCCCTCTTACTTACTGAGCTTGATGTTGCCTCGGAGAGACGCATCATCAAGACGATTGCGCGGGGCATTAGAAAAATTTGTGTCAAAAAGTCTTTTGTGTCCTAACTCCTAAGATTGCCATTACAAAAATCATATTTGTTATTACTTTTGTCAAAACCAAATATTTACAATTTTCTATCATTATTTGACATTTTCTTAACATCCTAACTTTACGATGGTCCCAGTGCGCACCCCTGCTGTCCTTCTTGCGGCTCGTCCAATGCTTTCACCTGTGTTTTCACCAGTGTCCTCACCAGTGAGCTGTCTTGCTGCTTCCCCTTTCGTGTGGTTCTCGGGAGTTCGATTTCGAGGCACCTTCTCTTGTCTCGACGTCTTCCTTGTGGTTTACTGTTTTCCGCCTTCCTTGCGTATTGATTTCTGCTGCCCTGCCACCTGGCTTTTTCGATTCATTTCATTTACGTTTGTGAACCTTCGCATCAATCAGAGTTCGAAGATTCTTGTTGTGCCTCCCTTTTGTTATTACTTCGGATTGTCCGACTGCCAGTGTCTAACATGACGATAGGCTTTCTTTCAGTGCAAAATCGGTTTTGGTAGTTCCGACTGCGGCAATGTATACACTAAGGCAAAATGTATAGCGAATTTCATAAGATTCACCTTATGATGACTAGAAAAGTAACAAAACTATGTTTTCATAAGATAAATATGAAAAAACATACGACTTATATGATTACCTTAACATTTTACAAGTTATTGCATATGCCAGTCGTTCGAGTTTCATACGAGCATCTTATGATTCTCATAAACATAAGAGAAATGTATAATATTGTTTTATGATAATTCAAGGATGCCTTATGGAACATGCAATCATAGCAAATCGATTTGACCAAATAAATGCCGTTTCATAAGATAATTTTATGATTTACATACGTGCTCCTTGTGGCTACAAATTATACGATATTCCAATGAAATTCACTGTATTTTTTGCCTGAGTGTATGTATTGGTCCGACATCAGTCGAATTGTAGCGTCTTGACTGTGCGGCCTGCTTCTTGTTCTTGTAACATCGGTCAGGGTGTAGAGTTCCGACCGAAGTACTTGATAGTTAATCATATGACCGTAGTCGGGTTGTGATGTCCCGACTGCGGCCTTTTCGCTTGTGTTTTGGAGTGAGCCGGATATTGGCTGTACCGACTTCCCTCCCTACGTCTTATTCTCCCCTCTAGCATCGTATACTCCTTTCATACCAGCTTGGCTTCCGTTTCTTGTTGTCTTCTGCGGCGCCCCTCAATCGTTCCCGTCACCGTCTTCGACTGGTTCCATCTTTATCGAACGCGTTGGGTAGTGCTCGCGTCTACCTTCTCCACAGGGTACACACTATTTGGACTTCTGCTTCCACTTTATACAAAATCTCCTATTTTTAGTCATTATATTTTTCGTCAATAGACGTGATTTGCTTATTTGTCCTACCGTTTTGATAATTTGAATGTTATAGATTATTGTTGTACATAAACAAAAAAAACTAAGTTAAAAAAAAATTTTTTTTTGTGTAATCATTATTTTAATCTGCAATTTACTATATTTATTTAACTATTTTAACTTTCATTTATTTACAATTATTTATCGTTCTCTTTAAAATTTGTTGTCATATGTGAGACTCCACTGCTATGTGCATTTAATCGACTTGTATTATCACTTTTGTTTGTAGTTTATGTTGGAAGGGAAAAACCGACTCGATTGGCAATCTTCCTAATCTTCTAATTTTTGTCGGTGATTCTTAGCAAAAACATAGTGTTAGTGGTTAGTATGTTTCCCCCAATTCCTTCTTTTTCCCCAGATGTGTTTTTTTTTTGTTCGAGATCTTTTGCTACTTTGCTCGTTTTAATAATTTCGAGTTCTTTTGCCTGTTGTGCTCGGTTTTTAGTATTTTTTTTGTTATATTGTTTTAGGCTCGAGATGGATAATATATTTTTTTGTGTGTTCCTCGAGTTGTGTCTTTTTTTTGTAATTGTGTTTTTTTTTTCATAATAAATTTTTTTTTTCATAATAAAATATTTTTTTCTTTAAATTTTTTTTTCAAAAATGGTGTTCCGATAACATTTGTCGAAGCGAGGTAAGTATTTTTTTTTGTGGGAATACTTGATTGTCTTCCTTCCTGTCTATTGTGGCTATTGTGTATGAGGGTACCTGTAAATAAAGACTTCAATTCCCGAAAAGATACATGGTAGTGGTAACCATGCGGTTATGAAAGAAAAGTACTCTGAAATCTTACTTACCATAATCAACTACATCCATCCTAGAGAGTATCTGAAAATTACAATTGCCAAGGTGGACTGATGCGCAACTTGTGAAACCAAATCGAAATTCTCCTGTTAACATTTAGAAAGATAGAAAAAAATATAACGCACTTTGGCTCATTTGCGATTCTTGTGAAATTACCACAAAATTCTTCTGCAGTGTCTGTGTCGACTGCAATTTATTAATAGTTTTCAGACTCCGGCATGTTTGCCGTTTTCCGTAAAAATATTTCCCTTCTGGGCGTTTCACTCGCCATTACTATTCATCTGCCTTTCATTATGTGTATTTATGTTTTAATCAGTACCTTGGACGGATTCATGCTACGCCTCTTTGGTAAAATGTAATCTTCTGAGCGTGTTCGCTACACGTCTCTTTATAAATTGTTCGATAATGTCTTCTACTCCCACTTTCACGTTTTTCGTGACGCTTTCATCACCTATATATTGTAGTGTCCATTAACACTTTTCTTTAATTATGACACTTTTTCCCTTGTTTTCACTGCTAAGATCTCCTACCGATTATTCCCTTCGTCTTTGTCTCGTATTCGTATTCCTGTTCTTCACCCTTTTCGCCCTTACTTGATTCGGTCTCGTTTGTCAACTTTTTCGTCCTATCTAACATTTAAACACTCGTTCACCCTTCATTCATTTATCATACATCCTGGCGTCAGTTTCCTTGTGTATCATACACCCTTTTCATTCCAGGGGTCTGACTTCCCCTTGCTCATTCATTCTTGAGTTCCCATCTCGATACTTCGGCATTGTTAACTCCGGAGTTTCAAATCGTAGTATAGCTTACATGATTCGATTTAGAAAATACGTGAGACACCCTATGATTTTGGCTCTAGCTCTGGTCCTTTGACTCTGGCTTTTGGCTCTACTCTTATTTTGGCTCTGGTTCGCTGACTCAGGCCCTCTTATATATTTCTCTTTGGTAAAATGTAATCTTCTGAGCGTGTTCGCTACACGTCTCTTTATAAATTGTTCGATAATGTCTTCTACTCCCACTTTCACGTTTTTCGTGACGCTTTAATCACCTATATATTGTAGTGTCCATTAACACTTTTCTTTAATTATGACACTTTTTCCCTTGTTTTCACTGCTAAGATCTCCTACCGATTATTCCCTTCGTCTTTGTCTCGTATTCGTATTCCTGTTCTTCACCCTTTTCGCCCTTACTTGATTCGGTCTCGTTTGTCAACCTTTTCGTCCTATCTAACATTTAAACACTCGTTCACCCTTCATTCATTTATCATACATCCTGGCGTCAGTTTCCTTGTGTATCATACACCCTTTTCATTCCAGGGATCTGACTTCCCCTTGCTCATTCATTCTTGTGTTCCCATCTCGATACTTCGGCATTGTTAACTCCGGAGTTTTAAATCGTAGTATAGCTTACATGATTCGATTTAAAAAATACGTGAGACACCCTATGATTTTGGCTCTAGCTCTGGTCCTTTGACTCTGGCTTTTGGCTCTACTCTTATTTTGGCTCTGGTTCGCTGACTCAGGCCCTCTTATATTTTCCTTTTATAACATTGTATTCGGCGCAGATCCTTTGACTCTGGCCCTTCTGTCTTTTCCCTTTTGTTTGGTTCAGGTTTCTCGAACTCTGACCATCTTGTGTTCGACTTTATTATCACTGTTTTGCAACCTTCCTTCTGATTGCACTTTTTTCCATGTATTCAATTTTATACTTGTATTTGACGCTGCAATATTTATTTTAACCCATATTGTCTATGGCTGTCTTTGTGCATCTTAAACTATTAAAATATTTCCCGCTTTTTATATTATCTGTCATTAAAATTCTCGTATTTGTGGATTCTTTCGGTCCATTATATCTCCAAGAACGCTCATGGTCACCCTATCAATATTTGTATGACTGTCGTCAGCGTCGATCGGAAAGAGGTCCGTCTACGCAGCATTCTATTGCTTGGCAACTCGAGTCGAGCTACCGGTGCGGTTTTTTTCTTTGGTCAAATGCATAGTGTTTAATTACGTCTGTGCTACCTTGCACTTAGTTTTTATTTGTTTTTTTTGTTGGTTCGGTTAGTTACCGTATTACGGGTTGCGATCTGTTTGTTACTTGTTTAAATGTTTTCAAGTTGTTTGATTAAAGAACCTAATGTGTATCCCCTTGGCATTGCTGCAGGTTGAGAGGTTAACTGTATTAAATATCTCGTAATAACGTAATCTTTGAAATATCTGCGATACTCGTGCTTCAGTGTCCCGTAGGCATTTGTTGGGCCCCCCTCCCTCGCTATTGCTCGGTTAGTTCGTCAGAGCGTGCTCGCCAATGCGACGTGCACAGCGGCGATGAGTGATAGGTGTTGCCTTGAGATTCGAACTAGTATGGGAATGGGTTCGTTCCCTTAATTGTATGCGCGAGTACTGAGGCTTCTGCAGTGTGGCTTGGCGATTCCTCGGTTATTCTGTGTTTTGTGTTCTAACTAGTGTCTAGTGCCCTTTCGTTGCGGAGGATCTGCATCCCGTACATCAAAAGGTAAGTACTCTTAAGCGATTATGATAACAGCTTTATGAGTGGAACCTCTTGTTCCGTGAAAATTGAGTGAATGTTTCTAAGTGTGGTTCAAATTAAGTATTTATTAAACCGGCAATTTTATTGTGTGAAGAATCCATTCCGATGTGGAAACTGATTAATTTTCTTATGGCCTTGAGAGAATTTTTCTAAGTATGGTTTAAATTAAGTATTTATTAAACCGGCAATTTTATTGGTGAAGAATCCATTCCGATGTGGAAACTGATTAATTTTCTTATGGCCTTGAGAGAATTTTTTCTAAGTGTGGTTTAAATTAAGTATTTATTAAACCGGCAATTTTATTGGTGAAGAATCCATTCCGATGTGGAAACTGATTAATTTTCTTATGGCCTTGAGAGAATTTTTCCAAGTGTGGTTTAAATTAAGTATTTATTAAACCGGCAATTTTATTGGTGAAGAGTCCGATGTGGAAACTGATTAATTTTCTTATGGCCTTGAAAGAATTTTTCTAAGTGTGGTTTAAATTAAGTATTTATTAAACCGGCAATTTTATTGTGTGAAGAATCCATTCCGATGTGGAAACTGATTAATTTTCTTACAGATGAGTCTGGTATATTTTTCGATCCCACGCCGTCAGCTGTGTGTACCTGTTGCTAGGTGTATCGATACACCATTTATAGCCAGTCTTATGTGGTATGGACATATGCCATTCGTACCGCCAATGAGCCCGTTACCCCGCGTCTATTGTGAGGCCGGGTTTTTGTGGCTTTTGTTCGCCCATCGCCACTTGTGGACCGGCTTCCGGCCCCTGGTGCGTGAGTTGTGGGCTTGGCTAACCCGCCGCGCCTTGGTTGCGTCCACGCCCGGGCCCTTTTTCCCGGAGGAATATCAACTTATTAACGATGAACTCGTGCCACTCGGTGTGTCCTTTGTGGTACATGACCGAGTGGCCCTCTTCCGGGTCGTTCGTCACTTTTTGTGGCGACCGCGATCCGCGTTCATCTCGGACATCGCGGACACTTCGCCCTATCCGACAAGTCGTGTTAGGGCGATACTCAAGTCCGCCTCTTAGCGTTGGTGAGTATTTTGATCTCTCGGCCTCTTTCCCGGCCCATAATATTTTGTTTTTTTTTCTTATGTTGTTTTTCGTTCTTTTCATTTCCAGGTTCATCCACAGTCGCAGTCAGCCGCCGAAATTGGAAAGAAACGGACTTTCTTCGCCCGCTTACTCGGATGCTTCATCGCTCATATTCATATTGGATATTCGTATAAAATTAAGGTTTCCTAACTTACTCGTACACCTTACTCATGTTGTAATTACTAAATCTAAATTTAAATCACTTCAAAAAATAATAAAAAAAATCATAAGGATTTCTTATTTGTCTTATCTTTGTTGTTTTTTTTTCAATTCAGCTGATTCATTTTCCTTTCCATTCTGCTTCGCTTTCTTGAGGTTATACGAATAAATTTCTACAAAAAAAAGAAATGCTAAACTGGGAGCAGCTTCCCATTTCTCCATCTGAATTTTTCCTTCTCGTCGCGGGGTGGGGTTGGTAAGTACTTAATTATCTTTTTTTTCTTATATTTTTTTCTTTTGGTGTTTTTCCTTCCTCTTTTTGTGTTCTTCCTTCGATATTCGGTCTTGTCAATTCGAGAGTTCCCAAATCGTAGTATAACTTACACGATCGGAATTAGAAAATACGTGACCCCCATCGACGTCCCCCACTGTGAACCTCGTTATTATTGATAGCAGCTTGTCCTATCTCTTCTAATTTTATTTCGTTTCGGGTTTCCTCGTCTTCAGCTTGCCCTTCGTACTGTGGTTCTAGATACAGCGGTTCTCCTCCCGCGTTTTCGGTATCTTGTATTGTTCTTTCCGCCGCCTTGTTCTGGGTTTCGTTCCTGGCGATTGTCTCAATATTTATTACCTGGTCATCACGTCTGATTTCGTGGTGGATTATTGGTTCGGAAATCTCAAGTTTTGGTCTTTTTATTTCCTTCCTTCTTTCCTCCGCCCTTTTTGGCGTGAGTCCCGCGTGCAACAGGACAGTTTCCCTTTAAATCCACTACTGATTAAGATTATTGCGCCAACTACCCCTATTAATGCGCCCGTGCTTAGCCATGGTCTCTCTAGCGGCGCATAAATTAGATCCCGTAATATGGGTCTTTCTAGTACTAGATCCTTAACATCTACTCCCAGGTCGAATAGTCTCTTATTATCGAGAAATGAATAGATTTTTTCTGTTTCATTTAGGATTGGCAACTGGCTTGTTTGCCACGCGTCCAATCTGGGCACCGAAATCTTCCCGAGGTTCTCTTTTATCTCGAAGTTGCCTGGGTGAGCTGTATTTCCTTCATATCTTATTATTACTTTGTTTGTATATAATGTCGTTCCTTCGAGTAGCAGTATTCTTCCAGTTCCTTGTAGAGTCGAAATGGTGTAGTTACTTCCATTAGTTATGTTCGCTATCGTTTTGCCGGGTGCCGCATAAATCCACACCATCGCAAACCACATAGTATGGTTTATTTTAATCGTTTTGTATGCGCAGCTATTGCTAGACGCACCATAGATAAGTCGTGCCCAGCCCGGGGACAACTTGACAGATATTGCTTGTTTCATATATGTACCACTAATTTGATGGTGGCGCTAGTATGCCTTCTCCGTACGAGTACCACGAACAACGAAACGAAATTGTTTCAAGAGAAAAGCGTGTTTCGTTACGTGTGTTATGAACGCCGTCAATGCAGCAAGAACAACATTTAGAAAAAGCGTATTCCAAAATGTGGATAAAGAAAACAATTATTTGAGAATAAATTTATCCCTAACTGGAAACTACAGACACTTTATACACAGACTAGCGAAGTGTCAAAAATTGCAGCCAAACGGACTGTCAAAAAGTGCAGCCAAACGAGCATGAGGGTTTTTGTAGGGGGAGTGTAAGAGGAAGCCCATGCAAAGCTTATGGGGCTTCCGTGATGCCAGTTTACATCCATGGTTGCTAGTTTTTCTGTTTTTCTCTCCGCTAGTCTGTTATATAAAGTGTCTGTACTGGAAACTGTCAGCAAGGTACATAAATCTTATTATAAATTTAACTGGAAGTCGTTTTTTTTTGTTTTATTGTTGTGTGATGTATGTAATCGGTAAATCATTTGTGCTTTTTGCCCAAGAAATATGAATGAAAATCATTTTGGCCAATGAAAGTAAATCACCAAGCCTAACAATTCGTGAACATATGACATCTTATTTCAAATTAATTAAGAACGTCAAGAATTCTAGAATTTCGTTTGGGAATATAAACGAAATATGTAGGATTTTCTACACAGTTAGCAAAATTGGTTTTGGATAGAATTTGTGCGCTTTTACCAGAATTCTGGCAGCAAACCGGTAGTGCCCGGTTTTAGCAATAATACTGCCAGGAATATACAATTATGTTCGACTCTTGCCAGAGTTTTGTTCGACTTTTGCAATAATTCTTTCCAAAAGATTTTGCGATGGTTTTGGTACTGATCCCTTCAGAATTCATTTCGCATGTTACTCAGTTCCAGCCCAACAGAAAACTAATTGAACGGCGTCTACCGGAGGATTTCATGTTGGTTCGATCCCGAAGATTTTCGGAAATTTCAATATAAGTGGAAGTGGCTCGATTTTGAAAGCCATTTTCTTGTATTCCTGAAAATCGATTTATTTTTCTTGGATTTTGTAGATCCAAAATGGAATCTATGTTTCTGTTAAGGTATGAACAGTTTCTAATTTGAAGAGCGAAATAAATTTGGTGATAGAAATGCTTAAATTGTTCATTTTTTACAGATATAGAAAATAATAGATGGGATGCGCCTTTTTTAAATTTTGTTCCATTCGAACCGCCATGACATCACCAAATCACCACAAAATTCGCTTAGGAGCTCAATATATGGGAGCTGTCAAGTTGTCCCCGGGCTGGTCGTGCCGCACATTTTCGACTGTTTGCAAGATTTTCCTCGGGTTCCCCGATTTCTCATATTCGGTCGTTCCTCAGATTTTTACAGGTTCGGAGTGTGTTCTCCGATATTATGTAGCCCCACTCAGTTTGCTTGTCTTTTAGTATTATGTTGTCCTCCACGTGAAAGAATGACAACGTGTTGTTTTGAATCTGAGGTGTAATGAATACCCTTATTGCTTCGTATTCTTTCTTGTCCACTAAGGGAAAAATACGTCTAGTATAAGCTGTTTCCGTCCAGAAACCCTGTGGCCGAATTTAACTAGCCTGAGGGCATCTGGTGTTAAACCATCATTTCCAGTTGGAAACTTCACATTTGCTGGCAGCGTTCGCCTAGCCTCCGAGAGGGTCGCTGTGATTACCTCTTTGCCTATCAGGTGTAATAGCAAATCGCTCTTCTCGACCTCGTCCATGAGAACCTGCATAAAGGTTCTTTGTCTTCTTCTAACATATTCTGCGAAATTTTGTATCCACATCCCTACTTCTACGAGTTCCGTTTCCACTTCCAAAATATGTTTTATTTGGCTCGTGAAATTTATCCCTTTTCTGACTTCGTTTTTGAGAACCTGGAATTTGTCTATTATACCAATGCTCTTTTTGTCTATATGTTCATCATTTATTTGTTCACGAAATCGTATAGTGATGAGGCCACTAGCGCCTGGTGGTCGGTGCGAGTCCGTATAGACTCGTCGTTCAATCGTAATTGGTCCATATCGTAGTCAATTCTAGCTCTGTCCCCACTGTCCATCAAGCCGAACGTACTCCAGAAACTTCTTCTATTTCTCCCTTGGAAGAAGCTTTGAATTACCTCGCTATTTTCTTTTACGTCCCTGTTAGCCAGTGCTATGTTCCTGCTTACCTCCTGGCATGCGTTCGTAGGAATATGTTCCGTTGAATTTGCGCATATGCTGGAGAATGTCTCTATCGCCTTGTAGTATAAATTCTCGTGTTGAGTTAATTCACCTGAATCCAGACTTACCGCTATGGTGTAGTACCCTCTGGCTATCTTAACCCCTTGAATTCGTTCCAGGACAAGTGTGGGCTCCTTCCCCACTGCCGCGTCCAATAACAATATCAAAAGTAGAATCATCCTATCGGGGTAAAAGAAAAACAGAAGAGAAGAGTAAGACAACTCGTTAAGTTTTGTCGCCTTCTCTTTTTTTTGTTGCGAATACTCGTTAGCTTACTCTTAGAGATAAAATTAAGGCTTTTGCAAGCGAGGTTCTACGATCGTCAACCTTTCTATTCCTTATGTCTATATATACAATGGGTGTGTATATTTATTTGTTTACGTATATCCTCTATTCGTAGTATTTCCTTAGTCGGTTGACATGTACCTTATCTAATTTATTTCCGTTCT
This sequence comes from Topomyia yanbarensis, assembly GCF_030247195.1. NCBI lineage: Eukaryota > Metazoa > Arthropoda > Insecta > Diptera > Culicidae > Topomyia > Topomyia yanbarensis. The sequence continues at coordinate 217,040,241 of NC_080671.1, read as the reverse complement.
TAATAATGGCTGTTTGCTCACTAGGCAGTTCGACCACTTCGTATGGTCCTCTCCATAGATTTTGCAATTTCTGTCCCACGCCCATGGGGGTTGCGTGTACTAGTACTAAATCCCCCCACATAGGTGTCCATTCATTCGTTGATTTGTCATAGAGTTCTTTTCTTTTTTGCTTTGACAAAATCAGATTTTCCTTTGCCGTTGCGTGCATTTTGGCGAAGCATTTCCTGATTTCGCCTGCGTAGCTGTCATAATAAATTTCCCGGTCTTTTCTTTTATAAATTGACGTGGGAAGTGTAGCCTTTCGCCCGAACATCAGTTCGTACGGTGTAAATCCGGTCGATGAGTTTGTTGTAGTGTTGTATTCGAATGTGAAGAATGGGAGTAATTGGTCCCAAGTGCCCTGTTCTCCACTTATGTACTGTCTTAAGTAAATTTTTAATTACCTATTGGCTCTCTCTACTAAGTTTGCCTGCGGGTGGTACGCACTGGTAGTTATCTTCTTTATCTTTAGAATTTTGCATATATTGATCATTAGAAAGCTAACGAAGTTTGTGCCGTTATCTGTAACTAGCTCCTGTGGAGTACCAAATTTACAGATTACATGTTCTACGAAAGTCCGCGCTACTGTTTCGCTTTCTTGATTCTCCATTGGTGCTACGATTAGGTATCTGGTGAGGTCATCCTGTATCACCAACCCATATTTGTTTCCCCAGTTTGATTCGGGTAGGACAACTATATCCATATATAATTTTTCCAACGGTTCCGTTGCCGTTGTAGTAATTTTCATTGGAATCCTATTCTTCTTGTGGATCTTGTTCTTCTGGCACGATTCGCATTGTCGTACGTAATTTTCTACATCTCTGCGCATGTTATTCCACTGGAGTAGATTCTTAATTCTGCGAAGCATGCGTTTCGCTCCCACATGTCCTCCTAGAGGGGCATCGTGGAATTCCAGTAGGATTCTTTCTACTTCCTCTGTTTTTACTGCAATGCGCTCGCAATCCGAATTGTACAGCGTACATTGCTTTCTGCCTTTCCATGCCGCGAATTGCAGCATTTGGATCGCCTCATATTGTCTAATTTTTCTGAATGAAACAACCTGTATGTTACTTGCGTTGGGCATTTTGCAGATCAATGTGGCAACGCCCCGCATGAATACGTCAAAAAAGTCTTTGCTGTCTAGCAGCGTATTGGCATTTTCTGGCATTATGATGCCAAATAGTTTTTTTCTCTGGGACAGAAAGAATACTGTCCTGCACATAATCCTTCAGTCCATGCGGTAAGTCGCAAATTTTAGAAATTTCAGCGCGCGATGTTCTGCTATTCAAAATGACAAAATTGGCGTCATATGTTCCTTCGGTGTCAATTACCGATGCGAAACTGAGTATTTCGGTGGGGATTGAATTGGATGCTATTGCTTCCTCGAATTCTTCGTATCTTTCATTTATGTTGATATTTTCCTCCCGGTCTCTTGGGCTCTCGTCGTTGCATATATCAATGAAGTCTAGGTCATCACTGTCAGCTTGATTGTTTTCCGCAGTTTCGGCGTCTTTTCCACGCTTCTGCGCTCTTGTCAATACTAGTACCGGGACAGCTGACTCTTTATTTTCGTCATCCTTCTCATTGTTTTGTGGTAGGCGAGATAGAAATCCGCAACCACATTCTCTCTTCCTTGCTTATATCGGATCTCACACTCGAGTCCTTGTAGCTTGAGCCATAGTCTCGTAAGTGTTGAGGAGGTTTCTTTTAAATACCAGATTGAAATTAGTGGACGATGGTCCGTATGTATTATGAACCGTTGTCCAAATATATAGTGCTTAAAGTATTCTACTGCCCATACAATGGCGAGTAATTCTTTCTCAATCGTATGGTAGCGCTTTTCGGCACCGACCAGTCCTCTACTTGCATATGCAATTGGGCGATCTGTTGATTTTTCGTTGGAGAGCACAGCGCCTATTGCAAAGTCGCTTGCATCCGTAGTAATTACGAACGTGTCTTCGTAATTTGGTCTTACTAATATTGGGTCCGAAGTTAAGTGTAATCTTAATTCGTTGAATGCGTTTTCACATTCCGGACTCCACACAAACTTTGCTTCCTTCTTAAGTAAATCATTTAGAGGTTTCCTCTTTGCGGCAATATCTCGAATGAATTTGCCATAAAAATTTACGGTTCCAAGAAAGGATCTAACTTCCTTCACCGTTTTTGGTCTATTCATGTTCTTGATTGCCTCCACATTGTCTCCATTGGGGCGGATTCCGTCCTTTGAGATAACATATCCAAGATACTGCAATCTCTCCATGAGAAGATGACACTTCCCAGGCTCCAATTTGAGGTTGTGCTCCCTCAGGGCTTTCAAAATTCTCTCCAAGTTTTCGTTGTGTTCCTTTACTGTTCGACCGAACACAATGACATCGTCCAAATATACGAAGGCTTTGATATCCTTTAAACCATATAAAATTGTGTTCATTATTTTTTGGAATGTTGCTGGGCTATTCTTAAGTCCCATTGGCATTCTAGTGAATTCAAAATGACCTCTGTGGGTTGAGAATGCCGTCTTAGCGGCATCCCGTGGGTGAATTGGCACCTGATAAAATCCGGATTTCAAATCCAAAGAGGAGAAATAACAACTATGTCCCACATTGTCCAGTATTTCGTCAATTAATGGTATCGGGTATACAAATTGTTTTGTAATCGTGTTTAGAGCACGAAAGTCTACTACGATTCGATACTTTTTATTACCATTAGCGTCTGGTTTCTTTGGCACACAAAGGACCGGGGCATTCCAGGGACTTCTACTAGGTTTGATGATGCCTTGTTTCTCCATTTCTTCGATTTGTTCATCGATTTGAGTCTTTGTTGACTCCGGAAATCGGTATTGTCTCTTGTTGATGGGGATATTAGTTGACGTTTCTATTTCGTGGATAGCGATATTAGTGTGCGTTAGTTTATCGCCGTTTAAAAAGAACACGTCATTATAGTTTTCAACCATGTTTCTGACTGGTTGAAACATTTCTTCTGTTAGATGGCTAAGGTCTAACTCGCTAGCTAAACCTTTCACTCTATCCTGTCCGAGTAAAGGTCTGAACTTAGCATTTTCCATGAAATCGAAATCCTTGCGTAATTCGAGATCAATTTCATTATAGTTTGAATATTCCTCGGTTGTCTTTTTAAACCCATTTTTGTTGTGTGTCCTTTCCGCGGTATTATTGTTTTTAATCGGTGGAATCGTAGCAACAACGTTATGTTCTTTGGTGTAGATCATATATCGTTGTGTGCCAGATGTACTTCCCTCTGTGAATACATCTTCCGCGAAGAAAGTTCCATTTTTACCTGGGCCTTCGCTCGGGAAAAAGCTGTCCAGCGAGTATAGCTCGAATTTTGGACTAAATTTTATTGGGTCTTGCTGGATTGTAATAGTACCAGCGGCATTATTTATCATAACCACATATTGGTTTATGAAGTCCGCCCCCAAAATCCCTTCTAACATCAAGTATTCCACCACATCAAATTTGGCTGGAAAGGCTCTTCCTGCTATCCAGAAAGTAATCTCTACCGTACCGTAACTAGTTTTGGGTATATTTGCCACTCCTGTATATCTGATCGTTTCCGATCTATCAATTTTAGATGCACCTATACTTTCAGCTATGTCCTTTCGGATCATGCTACCTCCTGCTCCTGTGCAACAGGAAATTTACATCTCCTAGCGGCTCGTTCCCGTTATCTAGTTTTATTCGCGGTAAATTAGTGATGTCCCGCTTCATACGTAACTCTACTCTTTCTGGCTTGGTGCCATGTGCTCTGATTATTCTGACGTTTTCGTTGTTTCTTCTATTGCTTATTGCGCGCATTCTCTTCGAGGGTGTTCGGGCTGGTCCGTCGAACACCCTACTCCCTAGTTTTTTGATTGCGTGTTCCTATATTCTTGTCGTCCGTACTGGCCGATTCTGCTATATCTATGGTTTGGGTTATTTGGCCCATTCTGCCTTGAATCTCTATCGTAGTGATAGTTTCTGACTTGGTTCTGTCGGCTCCAATTGTTGTTTTGGCCGTTTCCTCTGTTATCGTTATCACCATTCTGGTTATTCCGATGTCTATTGTTCTCGTTATTTTGGTTGTCCCGACTATTATTATTGTTCCTATTCTGGCCGTCCCATCTCGTATTGTTCCTGATCTGGTCGTTCCATCTGATATTGTTTCTGTTCCGGTTGTTCTCCGGAAAGTTCTGTCTCTATTCCCAGTTGTTTCTTTGTGGTGGTGGATAATTCTGTTGTCTGGATGGTCCAGCGCTTAGTTGTTGTCTATCCCTCCAGTTAATCTGGTCATTCTTATTGACCCCATTATTTTGTGGTCTGGGGGTTTGGTGTCCTCGCCCCGGTTGGTCGAGGTTACGCAATCTCTGGCTAATGCCAGCTATTTCCTCGCATTCTGCATGTTGTTCCTCTAAATAGTCCAGCAATTCCTCCAGTTCCATGTCTCTGTGCCCTTGGGCCATTTGAATCAATTGGTGGTTTCTGAAGCCACCGATGCAGTGCAGCCTTAGATTTTTGTCCATTGCTCTGCAATTACTGTTGTCCTCGTTGTAAGATTCCAGGTCGTCTTTCAACCCTGGGACTCTAATTCTATACTGATGGAAGGATTCGTTTGGTCCTTGCCTTAGCGTTTCTATTTTTTTCAACAGTGCTTCCACCGGCGTGTTGTCCCCAAATTCTCTTATCAGGTTGGATCTAACGTCCGGCCACGTTTCAGCTTTTATCCTGCGGATAGCTGCAGCGGCCTTACCTTTTAATTTCAAGAGCACCACATATATCAGTTGGTCATGAGCCTCGTCGTGTTGTATTTTCTCGGCGAAGTGCTCGATGTGATAAATAAAGGCATCCAGCTCATCCTTTGAACCATTGAAGTCCGGTATGCATTGGATTGCTTCTGCCTTTGGAAAAACCACGTTTGCAATAGCGTCTTCAATTCTAGTGCTATCGTCAAGGAAGATTTGTTTTATAATATCTAGCTCTTGTTTGAAACTAAGGCTAGTTCTTTCCTCTGGCTTGGTTTTTTCAGGCGTTGCCTCTTCTAGTAATATTTGTGTTGCGGAGCTGCTCGCTTCAAAATCTTCTAACTTTGTTTCTTCTTGGGATGATCTGTCCCTGTTAGAGGTCTCTCCTAGGTTTTCAGGCTCCTGCACCCTTGTAGAAGATAACAATTCTGCCTGAGAGTCAATGGGGTCGGCTACCGGTATGTCTTCTGTACTTAGAAAGTTTCTCGCGGTCGCTGTTTCTTTTGCAGGGACGACTCGCAAGTTTGTTAATGAAATGGAGCGTTTATTCTTTTGTTCGAAAAGTCGGTTTCTCGTTAATTCCTTTGGTTTTTTGATTAGATGACTAGTAGTCTTGATTACTCTATCGCCTTTTTGGTTTGATAACGACGTAGACCTTATTTTTGCCTCGTCGATTGGTTTAATTTTCGTAGACTTTTCAGTTTTCTTCACCACGCGATTTCTTAATTGGATTACCCTATCTGTCATATCTACTTGATAGGTGTAGCATTTCTAAAATTCATTTTGCATGTATATCTCTTCTCTTGGATTTCTCAATTTCATATATAGTGGGTGGAAGAAATGTTTATTTTTGTTGTTTCTTGATTGCTTGCTCTGTGACCCCCAATGTACGGGCGACATCAAAGGCATACGTAACAAAAACGTTACTTTCGTGAAACAGAACGCTGCTGCTATAGCATGGACTTGACCTACTCCCAGGTCTCGATCAAAGACGTAGCTCGTACGTTTTTGTTTATTAATTAACTCGTTAAAGGAAAACACCAGTACTTATGGTGCTGTGTGCATCATATACGCGGCATCCAACGTCTGACCGTGGTTTCGTTTGTTTAGAAAACAACTGCATTGCTTGCGACGGTTTTCGTCGACGCAATGAATAAATTAAATTGGACAGCTACTTTTGCGTGTCACCTACAATGTGCTGCTCCGGGTCATGATACCCTGGTAGCGCTTTCAGTGGATCTTTAATCAGTGATCCTTATATCCTTAAGGATGGTTGATATTAATAAAAAGATTGACCTGATAGCTTGGACTCGCCATTACTATCGGTCTGTTAGTGTTAGTATAAAAAATTTGTCATCGAGTTAGTGATTATTTGCTTGAATAATTACTTTAAACCCCGTATAGCACCCCTATCCTACACAGGTCAACATCTCGGCGGGCGCACAATTCATGAGCCCCACTGACAGTTCAAATTGTTCCGCTTGTCTCGCTCAAAGCCCGATTTTTGCTAGCCAGATTCCGAGCCGTATGACTCAATTTTATTAGATATTTGGTAAAAAGCGAGAATATTGGATACACACCTAGAAAAAATAGTGCAAATTTACGTCTCCTGACCCGGACATATACGAGCATGAAAAATGACTTAGTCACACGTTTGATTCCAATTTTACATGACGCTTAACTTCGTAAATCATGTAATTCTACTACACATGCAGCGTTTGTTCTGAATGGTAGGAAGTGTAACCCTATGTCATTGCGCATGTAAAGCATATGTTTCATGCAAAATTAAACGGAACACGTTAATGTTCCATCATTTCGCCAATTACGGTTCGTTGAATTGTGTCATGTTTGCAATTACGTCAACGATAAAATTCAGATTTTTTTTTGGTGTGTAGCTAATTGAAGAAATAAAGTAAAAATGGTTCACTTACCTTGTACCGTGCTTCCTCCTTTCCAATTGTGAAAATTCAATTCATTCAATCAACAGTATTTGCATGGTGCGAGAACTTTTTGATTTCAACTTCAGATCACAAGTAACTTCTAAATCTCTTATGAACTGGCTCACTATTTTATCTTCGTTGGTTATGTTAAATTCGCATCACTCGCCACTCCATATTCCGTTAACTAGCGAACTAGTAAAGATACAATTCAAATCAACACAAGATTCACAGATAAATATACAACGGAGGATCACCTCGTACACACCGGCTGGTTTACTATCTTTAATAGCTGAAACCGATATAACTACACTTTCACTTTCTCACTGTTAGGCTCCAGCCAGAAATGTTCGCGTCCTAGGGCTCAATTTGCCTTTTTGCGCTGTCACCACAATGCAAGGAATAATTTTTCACAGTTTTATTGTAATCCTGAATACTACCGTATCAGCGCCCAAATCACTTTCGCTTCAGCGTAATCTTCGTTCAAAATAATTCTTCTTCTAAATCCCTGATTGGCTGAGTACCGACTAACTTACACCTCGCGCGGCACCTGCTAGGCGCGCGGACGTTAATTAACTTATTACGACTGACTAACTGAATGACTCCCCGGACGCGGCCGGGCGAGAGCAACTTAAACGACTGACTCTTTTCGATTTGACACAAAAGCCTTTTATCATGTCATCTGTGTAGACTTTACTCTGAGAGAGTCTCAGACCTAAACAAAACATTCTTTCCACGCTCGCGAGAGTAAAGACCCCGGTGGATGAATCAGTAGTTCATTATGACTCATACTCGGAGGCCTTTACTTTCTATAATAGCGTCGCCGTCTGCTGCTAGCAGCAACAAACTGTGTTTAATTAAACAAAGTGTTTATTCTTTTCCGTAAGCATATGGCTTGGAAAGCGCGAGTGCATCAAAATATCAGCTTAGCTTAAGGCTGTAGCTGGTGATGTAACCCAGGAAATTAGCTTCCATGGTGCACCACTTGGAGAAATTTTCCAGGGTTGATGCTGGCCGAAAACTATGGGCGCTGCACTAGTTTACAAGAAAAATGAAGCTTCTAGAAAATGTATGTTTTAGGCTAATTTTGGGTCGCTGAACACGAAAACAATATTCATTTTTTGTTCAAAGAAGCGATTTTGTGATTTTCTCAAAAAACTCGATTTTGAGCACTTTTTGTAGTTTTTAGTCAATATTTCGTGTCAAAATCATTCAATTAATTTAGTCAATATGCAAGCTGAAAGGTGCCGAGATGCACTTTCCGAAAACATATAATATGTGTCGATCATATGTAAAAATTTTAGTTCTTCAAGCGACCAAAGTTTAAAAAAAGTGCATTTTTGGCCTTTTTCAGTTATTAATTTTTAAATGATTTTTTTTACCGAAAATCGATTTTTTCTTTCGGACCTTTTAGAATCTAAGATGACAGATAATATGTTTACGTTAATTTTAAGCCAAAAATCACTAACATCGGATAGAAAATGTTGATGCTATGGCACATTGAGCGAAATGGAAATTTTATGATTTTAGCGGACCCTGCCCTGGTGCGGCGGTTTAGAGGGTGTAGCACTGGTCTCATGAGCCAGTCGTCAAATATTCGAGTCCCTATCGAGAAGGAGGAGTTTCAGTGGGATCGTAGCACTAGCCACTTAATATTCTGTGAACTGAGAATCTGCTGTGATGCCTGTTGAAGCAGAAGGCGAACATTCGTTTAATTAGTAAAATATGTACTCACCACAGACAAAACAAAACTTTTCCAACGATATTTTCACATTTTAAAAAGAGCACTTAGTTGTACAATGAAAAATCCAAAACCATTCAAATGCCGCAAGATGGAGACAGTACCCAACACAAACAATAACTTTCAAGTATAGAAGATTATTTCAGCCGAAAGTATAATTGTGCGAAAAATAAAAAAATACAATTTTCACTCATTGCTTCATACCATCTACATTTTCATCCGATCCGATTTTTGTGACCATTGGCTTAAAACTATGCAAAAAGAATATTTATTTCATTAGATTCTAAAAGAATCTTCTTCTTTCCTTCATTTATTATAAAAAATTTACTACAAATATGCATTTTTTTTAAAAGGTCGAGCATCAGACTTTTTTTTACTTTGATCGATTGTAATCATAATAAATGTACATTTCTCGACAAATATACGATTGCGGCTTAAAAGCCAACTGTCAAAATTCTCTTTGAAAGGAAATTCCGGACAAACCGTTACTGGCTAAATGCAGTTCACAGCAGTTAATGCAAGAGAAAACCTTTTTCTTTTGTTTACTATAAACATCTCTGATTGGCGGGTAACAGTTTGTTTGAAATTTCCTTTTAAAGAGAATTTTGACAGTTCGCTTTTATGCCGTAATCATATGTTTATCGATATTTCATCTACGCATATTATACATTTTCGGAGAGGGCACATCAATACCTTTCGAACTGTTTCGATCGGATCCTATTTGAACAAGACAATTGACAAATAACCAAAATAGTGCCCAAAAACACATTTTTCAAAGAAATCTTGAAAATGCTTCTTTGAAAAAATGGAGTTTGTTTTCGTATTCAGTAATCCAAAATTAACTGAAGAAAAACCTTTCTTCTAGCTTATCACGATTACCTTAAAATTGTTAAAATCTGTCACATTAGACACTGAAAATTTGAAAAATATTTTTCTGTAATAAAAAATAGAAAAAAAAAAGCGGAAGCAAAAGAAAAACCGATTTAATCCACCTAGCAGTGAGATGAGACATTTCTTACACATTCACACACTATTGGATTAGTTTGCAGAACTCACGAGAAGTAAGCACCCAACTAGAGGTGGGATGAAAACAGTTTCTAGTCTTGCACGAATACAATCTCGAATAAACTGAATAAATTATAGAAATCAACAAAATGACCGAAATAAAAAAGTAAAGTAAAAAATGAAATAATAGGTTTCTAAATTCATAAAATGAGTAGAAAAATTAATGTAAATCAAAATTGTAATATACACGAATCAAATTAGATTAGGTTATTAAATAAAAATTAAGATTATATTTAGAAATAGTTATAAGATTAATAGAATAAATTGACTCATACTAACAAATTGAATGAAATAAAACGAATGACTGAACAATAAATGCATAAAATTAAAGAAATGAATAAAATGCATCTAATGAATCAATTGAATCAAATGAATTAAATGAATCAAATGAATTAAATGAATCAAATGAATCAAATGAATCAAATGAAACAAATGAATCAAATGAATCAAATGATTTAAATGAATCAAATGATTCAAATGATTCAAATGCATCAACTGAATCAAATGAAACAAATGAATCAAATGAATCAAATGAATCGAATGAATAAAATGAATCAAATGAATCAAATGAACCAAATGAATCAAATGAATCATATGAATCATATGAATCATATGAATCAAATGAATCAAATGAATCAAATGAATCAAATGAATCAAATGAATCAAATGAATCAAATGAATCAAATGAATCAAATGAATCAAATGAACCAAATGAATCAAATAAATCAAATGAATCAATTGAATCAAATGAATTAAATGAATCAAATGAATCAAATGAATCAAATGAATCAAATGAATCAAATGAATCAAATGAATCGAATGAATCAAATGAATCAAATGAATCAAATGAAACAAATGAAACAAATGAAACAAATGAAACAAATGAATCAAATGAATCAAATGATTTAAATGAATCAAATGATTCAAATGATTCAAATGATTCAATTGATTCAAATGATTCAAATGAATCACATGAATCAAATGAATCTAATGAATCAAATGAATCAAATGAATCAAATGAATCAAATGAATCAAATGAATCAAATGAATCTAATGAATCAAACGAATCAAATGAATCAAATGAATCTAATGAATCTAATGAATCAAACGAATCAAATGAATCAAATGAATCAAATGAATCAAATGAATCAAATGAATCAAATGAATCAAATGAATCAAATGAATCAAATGAATCAAATGAATCAAATGAATCAAATGAATCAAATGAATCAAATGAATCAAATGAATCAAATGAATCAAATGAATCAAATGAATCAAATGAATCAAATGAATCAAATGAATCAAATGAATCAAATGAATCAAATGAATCAAATGAATCAAATGAATCAAATGAATCAAATGAATCAAATGAATCAAATGAATCAAATGAATCAAATGAATCAAATGAATCAAATGAATCAAATGAATCAAATAAATCAAATGAATCAAATGAATCAAATGAATCAAATGAATCACATGAATCAAATAAATCAAATAAATCAAATGAATTAAATGAATCAAATTGATTTAATTCATTCAGTGAATACAATGAATCAAATTAATGAAATGGATCAAATGAATAAAAAGAATGGATGAACAAAATGAATAAAGTAAAAAATAAATGAAATGCATAAATAAAACAAACGAATCAAATAAACAAAATGAGCTGAAGTGATAAAATGAATAAAAAGAAGAAAATGAGCAGAATTTAATGCATTGATTAAGATGAAAAATTGAACAATGGTAAAAGGTTATAAATTAATATAAAGAAATAAATTGAATCAAATAAATTATTTGGATGGAATGATTAAAGCTGAAAAAGTAGTGAGATTATTAAAATGAAGAAACTGAACAAAATGAATAAACTGGAAAAAATGAATAAAATGCATACAATGAAAACAATGAATAAAATAAGTTAAATGAATGATATGAGTAAAATGCACAAAAAGAGTAAACTGATCAGAGTGAATCCAAAGAATGAAACGAATAAAATAAGTAAAATGAACGCAGATGAACAAAGCGAATAAAAAGATGCGGAATGAAATAATTAATTAAAAAGAAATGGTCATATATTTGAAGCTAAAAATATTTTTGAATAAAAAAAATGAATAAACCGGATTGTACGAATTTGAGAACCATTGCATCAGAAAGTTTTGAAATGTTTTTGAAAATCTCATCTTCTGAGAAAAGGCTAATAAATATGCAATGGACTTTCTAGAGCTTCCATCTTTTTCTGGTTTTATTCTTTTGTTTTCATGCTTTTTTACTTGACGGCTTCGTTTTAAGATTATCTGGTTTTTCTACTTTATTGTTGGACCTTAATTAGTTTTCAGGAACCTGGAACGTTCAATTTGCTTTGGAATTCGAAGTTTACTTTTTGGTCACATATTCCCGAAAAAAAGATTTATGTACAGAATAGAATTTACAGATCCAGTATTTTAACGCGCAATTGAATATAGTAAAGTGAGACAAGGTCACATGTGCTTTCAAGTCCCTTGAACAGAGCACGACAGGGAGAATGCGATTCGTGAATGAGACAGGTAGATATTTCAAAGTTTTTATTTGCATACAGAAATAGTTAGATAGATGCGATAGAAGAGAGACAGAGAGAGCAAGAGAGAGAGAGAGAGAGAGAGAGAGAGAGAGAGAGAGAGAGAGAGAGAGAGAGAGAGAGAGAGAGAGAGAGAGAGAGAGAGAGAGAGAGAGAGAGAGAGAGAGAGAGAGAGAGAGAGAGAGAGGGAGGGAGAGAGAGATGGAGGAGGGGGGGGGGGGGGGCATGTGAGGAATGGCAAATGATGGTTAATGCAGTGACATTATTTTTATAGGTATATTATTTTGATATATTGATTCTTACATTCTTATCATAAATAATGTAAGTAGTAATTTTTGCGCCATAACCAGTATAACCTAAATCTTGCAAAAGAGATAAATTTTCGCTAGATTTTTGGGCTTCAAACATACAGTTGCTTTCGGTGACGCCACAAGTATAATTATATTAGAAATCTTTTATCTCACTACTAGGTGAATTGATTGTTGATCTGTGTATTGATATATCATCCAACATTTACCTCAAGATTGAACGCAATGCCTAATCCAAAGAATAAATACTAGAACTCACTGTTTCTTTATCAACACATTATTTTGTCTTTGAAGTGAACTTATATATTGATTTTTGAGAAATAGTTAATTTATTATAAAGGTAATTCACAAAATGTTCTCAACATCGAATTCCTTGAATCACGTAAATGTGTTTTCATACCCCGATATTCAAAATCGGTTTAGTTTTGCCCCTAAAACACCAGTAAAGCAATACTCTGTATGAAACAATCTCATTTTTAGTTAGGGGAAATCGGTAAGCGTGGACTAAAAATACAAAATGTTCAATATCTCCGCTGCTCGTGCACGGATTTAGACAATCTATAGCTTGTTAGAAAGGTATTTTTACAAGCTTTCTATCTATATGCAGTTTGTGGGACAAAATTGTATTGTTTGAAAGTTATTTGCGAAAAACCTGCCGTGTTTTGACAAAATCGCCCATATCTCAGAAAGTAAACAACATATCGAAAATCAAAAATAATAGTGTCAAATGGCAACGTTAGGCCTTTCATTTGAAACTAATTTCATTAAGATCGGTTCAGCCATTGCTGAGATAATTACATGATACAGAGATATGTGAAAAACAGAGCAATTTTCAATCGGTGCTTAATAACATCACCAGTTTTTGTCGGATTTTCGTGACCTTAGGCTTAAAATTCACGTGAGAAGTTTTTCTATCACATAAGATTTTAAAAGATTATTTTTGCTAGTTTATTTTTTTATGAAAAATCAACTCAAAATTAGTAATTTTACCAAACACTACTTTTTTGAGTTTGGTTGCTCTACATTTTATCCTAACATGTTATACAGTTTTGGAATGGGCACATCAATACCTTTCGAATGGTGAGTCGTTTAAGTTAATCGGAAGATTTGTTCCTGAGATGTTAACTAAAAACTGCAAAAAGTGCTCAAAAACACCTTTTTCAAAAAATCACAAAAACGGTTCTTTGAAAAAGAAAATGGATATGATTTTCGTGCTCAGCGACCCAAAATTGACTTAGAAAACACCTTTTTTCTTAACTTCATGCAATTAACCCAAAATTTGTAAACTAGTGTAATCGAAGTTCTTTACGGACGGCTGAAAATGAACCTGATGTGGCTCGTGGTGAATAGAAATAGAATTCATTCAAAAATCCATGTTATACATTCAGTTGAATATCGTACATTAATATTCAATTTACCAAGTATCTAGGTAAATGTTTTCAAATGTTAGTAAAACATGTAAAATAATAATTATCATTGCTTACATTGCGCCAGGGCCTGCTTTGATACGCTTGATTCGTTGCTGCACCTTCACTTCATGCAATAATCGGATACAAATGAAAACCTGCACTAAATGAATGGGCAGTTTGTTCGTTTGACGTTTTCAGTTGCGTCACTGAATATTGAAAATGAATGCGGTTGAATATGATCAATTTTCAATCAATGAATTTGAATATTTGTAACTCTGTCATTGAATACTTATAAATCGTGGCATGATATGAATTAACTTGAACAGTAGAATCTTATGTTCTACACACCAAGAAATAATCGTCGTTCTGTATAAGAATGATAGAATGATTTGTCAACCGGTTTAAAGTCATACCTCAATTCTTTCAAATGGGATAGAAATTTGAATGTGCCTCATGCAATTCATTGAATCCACAAAAAAATATTTTTCTAGCGAAATATCGTAGATATTAAATATTCAACATCAACCCGTTCATTATTACAATAGAACGCGAGATTATTCGAACAACCCCTGATTTGAATTTATGTCCATTTTACACTCTTAGCAGACAAGTTCACAACATGTAAATGCAAAGAGTAATCAATTTATTTGAATCAAAAGTAGACCGTTCATTATTATCGTTGAACCAACGAAATACATACGCGCCCAAAACCAATATGCCCCAAGTACAGCAAAATTTGTTCAAGCTATCCAAGAAAACAAGCGGTCGACCGACTATTATGAACGTTCGGCGACACGCGCACAAAAATTATAAATCGCTATCGTTTGCACACAACTCTAACGCCCATATGGACATCGCACCAATGCACGCTTGTTCAATATTTGACTTTGAACCGGTGCAAAAGGAAATAGAAAAAGCCGCCCGTGACACACTACTGTTCAAGCCAGCGCTCATGCAGCTGCTCTATTCAAAGCATGCGGTGAAGGTACTGAAGGTACGAGATGCGTTCATGTTTGAGGTTGAACCGGTCATAGGAAGACACATTTTTTGAAATTTACACGCTTAGTATGCTAGGTTGGTTTATCATTCGGATCAAATTGTCGAACTTCAAGATTACTACTTTCATTTAAATTAATTTGCGTGCTGCTCCTGTTTATTTATTTTAACTGAAAATGGGTTTAGGGTAGTCAGATTTTGCTTACCTGTCCAATGAACAGGTTGAACGTACCGACGCGTCGCCTCTGAGCTGAAGGAAAATTATATTTTTTTTTCGAATTCTTCTGTGGTTTGGGGAAACTTTATGCAGTTATTAGCTCTTTCGGTAATTTTGCGAGCAACAAACCAAATTGTTTTGCATATTGTGGTTTGATCAACTCCTAAATCTTCTCCAACTCCGACCTTTAAATAATAATTTTCAGGTGATTAAAAGGATTGTACTAGTACCCGGAGAAACTGAAAGTAGTGCGGGTTAACTGGGAGTATATAATTCCTGTATTTTGCTTCCTAAAGCGACCAGGAGTAAATTGTAGGCATTTTCCCCCCGAGAAATTAGAAATAAGAACTAGTGCTGATGAAACAAACCCAATGAATGATAGAAATTCATTTCATAATACCTGAAAACCTGGATGCACTACATATCGCGAAAGAACATTTCATTTTTTTGTGCGTTATTTAACGCACCTCCCTTCGTTTCTTCGTATTCGTCGAGAAAAGTATCAGCCAAATACTTAACATTTTTACGTGTAAAACGGTAAAGACTTTTAAAATTGCTTTCGTTGCCTTCTCTACGACTCAAGTATGTCTTCATCTGACGAAAATTGTCACTAGAATAGACTTCAAATCCGGCTACTAGTGGAAACGGAAGAAATTTCCCAGGATCCATTTTTACGCTCAAATATACTCTGATTTAAAATTCACGATGTTCTACAACACAGTTGAAATTCGCATATAGATACATATCTGCAAGCGGACAGGACACAGACATACACATATACTGATAATAATTATTGTCAAGTGTTTTACACTTAGATCTGTGCTATAAGATAAACCACACGAAATTCATATGCGAAACACTTGAGATTCAGTCATGACGATGAACAAGTAATTCAATAGCAAACCATGTGAGTTTGAAGTGTTTTGCTTATGAAAATCAATTAACCGACCACTTGACAATCAACATTTCTAAAGAAATTCAATGTTGCGTTATTATAATTCAAGTGTCCTTCCCTTAAGTTTGGAGTTACCAACAAAATTCAAAGGAAATACTTATTATATCTTAATTTATATATTCTTTTCATTATTTATTTAATGGTTCACCAGATGGTTCATACATTTTCCATACAGTTCTGCTTCCGAAAAATTCGTTGACGTTCCTAGAGAATCGTCATGCTGTAAAAAATGATAGTGCAAACAAAGCAAATGTAAAATGAATATTTTACGTATATTTACCTAAAAAATATTTCTGATATATCTCGACTGGTTCGTACAAACTCATCGTTGCTTGGTCATCAACTATAAAATTTTCGTATCACCACGCTGTAAAATATTTTATGTATAGCTAATAGTAATCAAATTTGGAAAATTCAAGAAATGTAGACTTACCAGACATTACCAGTTACATAATGTAATTGCTTCCATCCGCCGTTTTTGCCATGCAATTTAATGCATAGCGAAAGCATAGGCAAAACATTTGAAAGTGAAATGTTAAGTTTATGAAATCCAGAAGAAAATTACTTGAAACTAACCTGCTAGGAATACATTAGATTTCAAGTGTTGCAGGCCTTTGAATGAAAAGTGACGATTTTTCGAACTTCAATGTATTGGCACTAGGATTGCGTCTATAAGGCAAACATATGAATTACATATGTGCGGTTCATTGGATCCATAAGCAAAACACTTGAAATTAAGGTATTGTGTGTCCATTGATTTTCAAGTGCAAGGAACATATGAATAGAACGTGTGGATTATTTAAAAAAAAAACAGACATAACGTCCGAAAACATTGCTTCGCCCGCTGGAACAGTTATTTTAAATGTATTTTTAGATGGGTATGTGGTCACATTTGCGATGATGGTGTTACTGACATGTACACTAGTATACAGGGGATCAGGCTTGCGAAATGTACCGGAGAACGACACGAATGAGCAGACAGCCATACAACACAACTGGCGGCAGCCGCCGACTGCCCAGTACTGTAGCAGCAGCGACTGGAAATGTCATAGATCTCATAACATTTCCATTCGGGAATGTTATGTTCGTTCTGTTCTGTAAGCTGTCTTTTTCTCCCGAGTCCGAGACAGACCCGTTGTGGTAAACAGCTACTCTTTCCCCATGCTGTCACCAATGAGCCCGACAGTTCAGTTTACGGTATGCGTTGGGATTAGTATTGCCTATCCGCGCTCACCAAATAATAACACACACATGCTACATCATCGCTTCGCTGTGCAGCGGAAATTTGCGTTTCTTCTATTTTCGCTGTCTCTGGAGCTCATGTAAGCGAAAAGTTATTTTCTATTTGATTATATTGTTTTGTTTGCATTACATTTTTAATTTAGTATATTGGGTGTTCAGCCACAAGTGGTGACTTTTCATCCCTATTGTTTACATGATTCAGTTAAATATTATTAAGTTATAATATGCTTTCGCAGTTAAGTATTTTTTTTAGTAGGATGTTTTAAACCTACTTGTCATCTGAATAAGGAGCTAAACAAATCTTATAAACTAACTTATAAACTATAAAGAGAGCTAATCGTTGCAATTGAAGATTGCAACGATTTTTGTCGGAAGTTGCTTATAATACTGTTCGTCATAATTTCTAATCTTTCTATGTTTGCAAGTCTGTGCAACTCATTTGTGCTAAACCAGGGAGGACGCTTCAAAATCATTTTCAGAATTTTATTCTGAATCCTTTGAAGCGTTTTCTTCCTAGTAGCACAACAACTTTCCCAGATTGGCACTGCATATAGCATTGCCGGTCTAAATATTTGTTTATAAATCAATAGTTTGTTCTTTAGGCAGAGCCTAGAATTCCTGTTTATAAGAGGGTATAAACATTTTATATATTTGTTGCATTTTGTTTGGATTCCTTCAATGTGATCCTTAAAAGTGAGTTTTTTATCGTAAATCAAACCCAAGTATTTAACTTGATCTGACCACGTTAAATTCAAACCATTAAATTTAATAATATGGTTATTATTTGGTTTAAGAGAAGAAACTCTTGGCTTATGCGGAAACACAATCAATTGTGTTTTTGCCGCATTAGTGGAAATTTTCCATTTTTTCAGGTAATCATTGAAAATATTCAAGCTTCGTTGCAGTCGACTGCAGATAATACGAAGACTCCTCCCAGTGGCTGAGATGCTAGTATCATCACAGAAAAGTGACTTTTTACAGCCAGTAGTTAGATTTGGAAGATCAGAGGTAAAATATTGTGTATTATTGGTGCGACGCTTGATCCTTGAGGGACGCCTGCTTTAACGGGTAGCTTGTTAGATTTACAATTCTGATAAGAAACCTTTAGGGTACGGTTAGTAAGATAATTTTTAATTTTCTTTATTATGTAAATTGGAAAATTAAAATCCCACATTTTGGAAATTAAACCTTTGTGCCAAACACTGTCGAAAGCTTTTTCGATGTCTAGAAGAGCAACTCCAGTGGAATAGCCCTCTGAGATATTTGCCTTTATCATGTTAGTTACTCTCACAAGTTGATGAGTAGTTGAATGTCCACTACGAAATCCAAACTGCTCAGAAAGAAAAATAGATTTTTTTATCGTAGCATCTCCACCAGCTTTACGAACGACAATGTACTCTTCCGGTGAATATTCAGTACTTAGTTTATTTTCCTTGCGCATACGCTTTGCAATCACATGATCACCAACAACGATTTCGCTGTTCCGGGCTTTCCGTTTCGCATCACTATACTCCTTGCCTTTTTCCTTTTCCAGCCGGTCATGGTCCCTTACTTCGGTACGAGTATGGTCAAACCGTGGTATTTCTGGAAGTTTACTACGAATTCTTCGACCAAACATCAATTCAGAGGGTAATCGATTCGTGGTAGGGTGAATCGTAGCGTGATTCGTCAAGATATATTGAGATAGAATCTTTTTCCAATCCTGACTCAGTTCCTGGGCGATTCGTAACCGTTTCAAAATAGAACGATTTTGTCGTTCCACTTCCCCGTTTTGCTGAGGCCAATATGGGATTGTATTAACTATTTTTATGCCCAAATCGACACAGAAACTTTTGAACTCTTCGCATGATGAATTAAGTTGCGGTCCGTTATCTGCCCGAATGGTAAGAGTAATACCAAAACGACCAAAATAGTGGATAGCTGATCGATCGTTTCTTTGGCAGATATATTTACCATATTACATATTTCGATATATCGGCTATAATAGTCCACTACTACCAACAATGTCTGTCCATTTGGGAGTGGGCCTAAAAAATCGATGGCAATATCTTTCCAAGGTCCATTTGGCTTCTTTTTGCGGATCATGGGTTTCGGTGGCTCTGGAGCTGAAACTAGTATACAGCCACGACACTTTTTAACATACATTTCAACAGCAGCATCCATCTTTGGCCACCAGACTGCCCCCCCCCCCTCCCAATATGACCTTCATGTGCAATATGAAGAACTTGACCTCGCAGGGACTCTGGAATCACTATTCTGTCTATCCGGAGTAGCATGTCCCCGAATCGGCAAAGCTCATTGGCCACTACTCTAAATGCAAGAGGCAGTCCATTAACGTTATCTTCATCCAGGCATTTTAAAACCAGCTGAATTCGATCCTGGCACAGGGCCTCGAACGATGTATAAAAAGGTACTCTAATGCCTTACAATCAGTCAATATTTTGAATATATTTCCATACAGATATATTTGGAATCGTTCAACACTCCAAACGATTGCCAGAGCTTCCTTTTCTGTTTGGCAATATCTTTTTTTCTGTTTCAGTCAGGGATTTAGAAGCACAACAAATCACTCTGCTCAGACCGTTCTTGTTAGTTTGCATCAAAATAGCACCAAGACCATTTGTGCTTGCATCGGCCATCACTAAAGTTTGATCATTTTTGTTAAAGAACCCCAACTCCAATGCTTTGGACATGTTCTTCTTAATTATGTCAAACGATTGTTGGTGTCGGGATGTCCAAACAAATTGAACTCCTTTCTTCATCAATTTTCTTAGAGGTGCATCAAGAGTTGCCAAATTGGGAACAAATTTGCTTAAATACGTAGCCAAACCAAGAAAACTACGGATTTCGGCTTCATTCTCAGGCGGACGAAACGACAATATGGCATTAATTTTGGTAGGAGATGAAGAAATTCGGTAATCCGATGACCCAAAAAAGCCATTTCCTTCGCACGGACTAGTTCCCGGGCAACCCACTAAGACAACGAGACTCGAAGTGCCCAACCCGATTGCAGGAGTGACAAATTTTTCCTTTGGCTAGACAATTCTCGGCAGAAGAAATGTGATCGCGGCGTCCACAGTTGAAGCAACTAATGTACGCTTTAGGGTATGTTTGAGGATAGCGGTCTGAAATCACTTTCTGGAACATCTCTGGAGCCGTGACGAGTCCGAACGGGAGCCGCTTGAAACGGTACAACCCAGTATTAGTGATGAATGTCGTTACATCCCTGGACTCAGGAGCCAATTCAATCTGAAGGAACGCTTCTTTTATATCGATCTTGCTCCAGTACTTCCCTTCACCTAGTCTTGCCAAATAGTCGTCAACAGTCGGCATCGGGTGACGTTCGCGAAGTACAGTTTCATTAACACGACGCAGATCGAGACAGATTCTAGGTTCACCATTAGATTTTCCCACCACTACTAACGGGGACACCCAAGATGCCGGACCTTCTTTTCTCTCAATAATATCTCTATTCAGTAATTGTTCCAGCTTGCGGTTGACAGCACCCTCCAAACGAATTGGAATCCTTCTCAGCGGTTCAAACACCGGCGTTGCTTTGGAATCCATATGTATATGAACTTGTACATCATTAATTTTCGGAAAAGGTTTATCGGCATGTTGAACTTGTTGTATGCCCAATCCAACTCTCAGGATTCCAAGGGCCTTCGCAGTATTGTCTCCTAACAAGAATCTTTGTCCCCCTTCAATGACAAAAAACTCTGCACGAATCGATTTGTCTGCAACCTTCACATCTGTAACAAACGTTCCCAATATTGTCAATGGGATGTCACTAGCGTATCCTCTCAATACTTTGTTACTTCCTTTGACACATTTAAATACAGTTAGTTTCCGCTGCTTCAATGATTCCCATGCTTTATCTGTGATAAGGTTAGCATCCGAGCCTGAATCGACAAGGAGATCCAAAGCAACTCCCCCTACCTCGCACTGGACTACATTTGAATTATTACCCGCATAAAAAGCATAATATGTCTTTTCAGTATCTTCGGAAGTAGCATTATCGCACTGATTTCTTTGTTCTTCAAATATGTGAATCTGCTTTTTTTGGAATAGTCGACTTTGTTTGCGATTTACGGAATCGACAACGAGACTCGAAGTGCCCAACCCGATTGCAGGAGTGACAAATTTTTCCTTTGGCTAGACAATTCTCGGCAGAAGAAATGTGATCGCGGCGTCCACAGTTGAAGCAACTAATGTACGCTTTAGGGTATGTTTGAGGATAGCGGTCTGAAAACTATTTGTTTGTCCCTTGTTCAGGACGACTTTGAAATTTTAATGTTGGGTTACCGGTGATTTTCATGATCTGTTGATTCACTGCCTGATCTTGTACTTTCCTACCAAAATCTTTAACTTGACGTTCCACACCCTCAAGCGTAATGCCAAGAGTCTCAATTTCAGCGAGAGTTCGGTCTTGCTAAAGGATACGTCAGCGCAGTTCCTGTGACAAGCATCCTTTGATAATGACGTCAATAAGAAATACTTCGGTCAACACCTCTCGAACCTCAGAGGCATACTTATCAAAACCGCAGTCGGAAACCTGCTTGCGTAAGCGAACCACGAAGTCAGCAAACCTTTCTCCTTCATTTTGCTTCATTTGTCGAAGTTTGTGCCTCTCCAAACAGTCCTGTCGACTTGGCTCAAAAAACGTGTCCAAAGCGTTAACTGCCACGTCATACCATGGTTTTTCGATTGCCACCAATGGAATATTTTCGCGATGGGGTAAATTTTGAAAAATGCGTTGAAGTTGGGGTCCACCTAAATGCAGAAGCTTTGCCCGTTTCATTCGATGGTCCGTAATTTCGTATGCGTCAAAATAGCACTCCAGTGCTCCTTTCCAAATTCTCCACTCCTTACACAACTTCTGCCTTTCAATATCATCACATCGAAAAACAGGCAGCGGTCGGCTGTCCTCCATCTGTAAAAAAAAAAAGATTTCCATTGATTTTCCCAAATACCTACATCAACACTTCACTTCATTTCAGTGACATACGAATTAAGTATATATATATATATATATATATATATATATATATATATATATATATATATATATATATATATATATATATATATATATATATATATATATATATATATATATATATATATATATATATATATATATATATATATATATATATATATATATATATATATATATATATATATATATATATATATATATATATATATATATATATATATATATATATATATATATATATATATATATATATATATATATATATATATATATATATATATATATATATATATATATATATATATATATATATATATATATATATATATATATATATATATATATATATATATATATATATATATATATATATATATATCTACCTAGCTTGTTTCCCGTGAGCTAATTTTACGAAATCCCTTTTTTTCTTTATATATAAGCTCACCTCCTGCTACCCACTAGCAGGTACGCACACACGCTCTTATACAAAGGTTTCATCTCCTGTTTTCTTACAGGTACATTCCATTACCCGTGAACCATACATTCACCTCCTATCGTCACACGACAGGTACAATCAACTTTCCGACTTGACAATTTCAAATCAACCCGCAAACATTTATGTTTACCTCCTGATGTGACAGGTACAACCCGTAAACTTTGATAGTTTACCTCCTGTTATTACAGGTACCATCCAAATTGATCGTCAATCAACTTTTTTCTCTTTAAACTTTCGCATACTTCCTCAATAGGTTAACATAACTCATACCAATATATCCATTCGCGCATATTCTCTACATGTTTCCAGCGGCCAAGTGACCATTTTCTTACACCATTTTTTTTTCTTTCGAGCGTCAAAAAAATGTAGATATTTGAAGTGATTCTGTTCAATCAGATACTTACCCTCAATCACGTTCAAATCACAGTCCTCGTCGCCAAGTTTGTAGGGAAGGAAACAATCGTTCGTTTATTCAATTGAATTTATTTTCAGCTCAACTTTCTCTCCTTCGTTACGCCTTTCTTTTTCCGTCGCTCCTTTTCATTCTGTCCTCCTTCCCGCAACAGGGCCGCATCGCGGTACCTCGCTGTCACTGTACATTAATCAGGCCCGTCTTCAGGGGTAAACCATGCAACAACGTTAAGATTAAAATTATGTACGCTTTCAAACTGCTGAGCAAGTTTTTGAGCTTTTTCTTCGTTTGTAAGAAGTATGTTATATTTTGAGGAAACAGCCATAGCTCTACCAATCATCAATAAGTTGTATAAACCTACCTTTGTTTTTTACAATGAAAAATGTACTATCAAAAAATTATACCTTAGATACAATGAAATTATTGCTTCATCAATCTTTGATCACCTTTGAAAAAATCAAATTTTTGTCACTTTTTCCTCGTAAAAAAGGTATGTAACCTTATTGGATAACGGAAAACATCTTGCGTTTAAAATGAACACTCCGTGATCTTTCGTGATTTTATCATGTTTTGAAAATAAGAAAATAATATTCTAGTACTGAAATGAATTTCAGTGTGCTCGAGATATCGATATGCATGAAATTGGGGGATTTTTTCTATTAGAAAAACGTTTTTAATTGCTGGTCTCAACGCAATAATATTTTCGTATCTCTAAAGATGGGATCAACGTCTTTTGTCAATATTTTATTATCTTTGTGGCAATGGTACCCGAATTGTCAAGAGAAGATACCAGTATGCAAATATTTGCATTTTCTTAGATAGTTAAGCAGCACTAAATGCCCTAACTAGTATGGGAGTGCATCCTTGCACTCCGACAATTGGCGGAGAAAAATCATGTCAATCTATACTGGGTTCCAGGACATTGTGGAGTTGCAGGAAATGAAAAAGCCGATGAGTTAGCAAGAAGTCTTTCACTAATTTTATCGGACCAGAACCATTCTGTGGATTCTCATCGAGTGCCCTCAAAATGGAGCTGAAGAAGTGGGACATCACAGCTATAAACAACAATTGGAGTACTGTAACTGGACTACGACAATTAAGGAAATTAATTTCACTTAACAATAAAAAAGCCTGAAGTTTCTTAGATTAAAGGGGTAAGGGCTTCAACGTAAAAAAACACTGTTTGCGATTTTTTTAGAACTTTGCGTGAAACGAATTGATCAAACGAATTTTGTACGTTATAATGTATCATTTCAATAACAATAACAAACGCCATAAAAATTCATACATAGTAGGCGTTTGTTGTGGAGCGTGTTTGTGTGCTATTGAATGGGGATTATCTGCCCGCCAGATGGCGTTTCAGAACAAATTGTGTTTTTCTCCTTTTTCGTTGAAAGCCGCAGCAACGTGCGATGGGTATTAGCCAGTTTTAAATAAAAATTTTTATTTTTGACGAAAAATTCCGCCTTAATCAAAAAAAAAAATATCTTAAAAACTCAATGTAGGGGTTAAGTATTTTTTACCTAGAATGTGTTAGAAAGAAATCGGTTAAGTAGTTTTTGAATGGCAAGTAAGACCGCAAATCATGTTTTTCCAGAGACGTTCTACAAAAAGCTTCGTCACCAAATTTTTTGTCGATATTTTGCATGGAAAAATTACAGCACGTTATTGAAATGGTACACTATAGTGTACAAAAGTTTTGATCAATTCGCTTCACGAAAAGTTCTAAAAAAATTTCGCAAAAGAAGTGTTTTTTCATACTGAAACCCTTACCCCAAGCCCCCTAAAATAAAAAAAGAATTATGCATCATGGCAGGACTACTTACCGGACACTGTCCGAGTAAATATCATCTTATGAAGATTGGTAAAATTACAAACGATTCATGCGGATCGGAAAGTCAAACATCGCAGCATTTTCTCTGCGCATGCAGTGTACTTATGAAACGCAGACTTATAGTCCTCGATAAAGGGATACTGGAGCCTTTTGATATTTGGACTGCAAATGCCAAACAGGTAATAAACTTCATCCGAAGTGTAATGCCTAGCTGGGAAGAGTGTGTATCTCAATAAAGACAATCATTCATCAATAATATGTCATAGTTGATAGTACACTTAGATTAAGGAATGGGCATACCACAATAGATCTAAATGTTAGTCGCAGTGGTCCGTCTCCAACAAAAAAAACTAAATTGCCAAAAACAATTTATGACGATTAATGAGTATTTTATAGAGAATTAAAATACAATGCGTTGTTTTTTCTATGGCCATCTACTGTTGCTTTGGTAGGTTGTTTGCGGATTTATAAATTTTATACATAATTTGCAGTAGGTTGATTTTAACGAGAGTGCATTATAAAGGATTTTTGGCAATGTTTGAGGAAATTGAATAGAAATAACATAGCACGTAACATAATGCTAGCCAATCTAGTCAACTTCCACAAAACAATATTTCGCATCAATAACGGACAATGGAATTCGTATATATTGGTATTCATCCCTTTACTTAATATGAATTAATAAGAAAGATATAAGTAACAAAAGTTGCTTGTTAATTATCGAATACAAGTGTTTAAGCGAAATAACTTGAACGAGCACCCCATTTGAGATAATATTGAAACAAAGATGATAACCAACGGTTTCAAATGGGTAGAGTTTAGATAAGAATATACTGAAAATGGGTTCATCACCGCATGTGTACAACTGATTTAACTCTCATCTCAATATAAATAACAGAGCAATCATACGATAGAAAAATAAATAAAAACTTTTAACTGTAATTTATACAAAATAATGCGAAAAGATTATAGCAACATTGCACAGCAGTGAACTAAGTAGATGCAAAATTAAATCATTCCTCAAATTCACACGACTTGGAGACCATTCATAAATTACGAAACGTAAAAATTGCCCAAAATTGACCTCTCCCCCGGAAGCATGTTCTAGGTTACTATTTGTGAATTTCAATGGAATGCTGGAAATATGAGTATAAAAATTCATGGAATTGCTTCAGTAGGCTGTATCTCGTGGTTTTGGAACCATTTGGTGATTGGACCCTGGAACGGACATTCCGGAGCAGTTTCCCGTGGGGCCGTGAGTGGCCATTCCGAGGTTAAATTGCTATATGGTCCTCTGACAATAAATAGCAGAGTTCCGAGACAATTTGAAGAGTTTTGATACTCCTATTGCTAGGACAGTATCAAAATTTACAAATCATACCCTAGTACTGGAACATTACTTCGAAAAATCAGGATTACCAAGAACCAGGTCCATTCATCCGGTTCAATTTTACTGAATCAAAAAACGGACGAGTTCCTCAATCCAAAACATCTAAAAGTGTCCAAATTGGTTAAAGAAAGCCATAGTTATAAATATTTCAATTTGTGGGTACCCGGGTACCCTCGTCGACCTGCTGAAGCAGTTTATGGTTGGACACATACCGGTTAAGAAAATAATCTTAGATTATTTTCAGCCCCCTTAAACAATCAAATTGTGCATCGCCAGCAAAAAATAAATAATAGCTAACCATTCTCCGATTCTATTTTGGCACAGTTCCTTTTTATATATTGCCCAATACATTCCCTCTCAGCTGTCGGAAGAAAAATGTTATGACATCACGGTTATACACGGCAAAACAGCTCAGATATGCGGCAGTCACAACACCTGGAACTCGTAACATTCCCGAAGCACCTGACTTTACCCTCTGAGCACATTACTGTACATCGCCACTCAGAAATAGCCAAACCTTCGGCCTCTGTACATGAGTGCTACGACGTGATTCGCTTGCATGTGCCATACCTCTCACGGCAACACACAGCACTCATTCAGACACTGAACGGCTATAGCAGCGCTCGGCAGCTGAGCTCGCCGCTGGCTGTTACTATGTTGTCTTAGGTGCGAGTCGAAATAAATGTTAGCAGTTCGTAAGCCTGCAGGGGATAAACCACTTGTGAAAAATTGTTCCCCAGACTGAGGGATAATCCACTAGCAAATGTGTTTTTAGGACTATGTATAAAGGTTAGTTTACAGTTCGGAAAACGTGTCACGGGATTTGGGTCCCTGTGTATTAGGGTGTCCCAAAATGACATCATGTTAAAAAAAGTCATCGGGCTCACTTCTTAAATGAAAGTTTAGGGTATTAGGACCACTTTCTTCTTCTGAGTGAGTTTGCTAAAACGCTTCCTACCGACTTTTGATTTTTTGAAAAATGGGCCGATTTAGAATAAAATTTCAAATTTATGCCTGTTGAAGTGGTCCTGAACTGCCTTAGATTTTTTTTTCAGCATTTTTTCATTTTTTTGTTTTTCTGGAGATCCAAACGGAGAAGTTTGGTTAGTTAGTTTGTACAAATTTAGAATTAAAAGAGCGGTAGGGCCATTAAAACTTAGTAAAAAGTGAAATTTTTGGTGTTTTTCAGTATTTTTTCTTCAAAACTGGGTATCTACAAAATTTAAAAGTACAGAAAACACTTTATATGGTTGAGCCGAATTCAGGGGCGTAATTTTGCTGATGAAAGTGTATAGCTATGGCTTATGGGGTATGAGTTATTTAAGTTTTTGTTAGATAACCTTTGACATTTTTAGCAATTTATCAAAAATAATGCTGTTCCAAAAAGTAAATCAGTTTAAATGTGCTTTGACCACACATTATTTTTCGAAAAATAGAAGGAAAATTATGAAAAATGACGTTTTCTGTACGTCTTTAGTATGTCAGGACGACGTTTAACGAGCATCTGATGATTTTTTTGTAACTTAAATTATAAAAATAATAACTTTTCTAATGACGCCAAGTCTCTAATTATTTTTTGAAGAGTTAATTCTCCATAATTACTTCTAGGAGGCATCTTCAACAAAACGATTGTGTCAAAAGATGCGCTGTATTCTGTTGTAAAACTTTTTCGAGGATATTTGCCCGAAATTTTACTATTTCGGAATTATGTGATCTAAACAGTAAATATCAGTTTTTCAACACTCACCTCACTCTTCTGCATTTTTCTCCACTTCAAAGTTCCTAACATGAAAATAAGACTTTATATATAAAATGTAAGTTCGTTAATCAATTCAGCCTTCAAATATACGCCAAAACTTGCCATTAACTCCACATATTTGTTTAATTTTAGTGATTTTCAAACTCGCTAGGTGGCTATTAGTACAGAAAATATTTTTTAAAAAAATCGTCAAGTGCTCATAAAAACCGATTCTGATGTACTAGAGATAAGCCAACAACGCCATTTTTCATCATTTTCCTTTTATTTTCCGAAAAATAATATGCGGACTAAGCCCACTTAAGTTGTTTTATTTTGTAGAACAGTGTTATTTTTCATGATTATCATAAAATGTCAAAAGGTTATTTAACAAAAACGTAAATAACTTATACCCCATTGGCCGTAGCTATACACTCTCTTCAGCAAAATTACGCCCCTGCATTCGGTTCAACTATATAGTGTTTTCTGTACTTTTAAAAAATTTTAGATTCCCAGTTTTGAAGAAAAAATACTGAAATACACCCAAATTTTCACTTTTTACTAAGTTTTAATGGCTCTGCCGTTCTTATAATTCGAAATTTGTACAAACTAACTAACCAAACTTCTCCGTTTGGATCTCCAAAAAAATAAAAAATGCTGAAAAAATATCTAAGACAGTGCAGGACCGCTTCAACAGGCATAAATTTGAAATTTTATCCAAAATCGGCCCATTTTTCAAAAAATCGAAAGTCGCCACCAGTAGGAAGCGTTTTAGCAAACTCACTCAGAAGAAGAAAGTGGTCCTAATACCCTAACCTTTCATTTAAGAAGTGAGCCCGATGACTTTTTTAACATGATGCCATTTTGGGACACCCTACTGTGTATATTAAATGCGGCTCGGGATGTCAAATCCCGTGACGGAAAATTAGTCTACACAAAAATGACAGTTTTCCTGAAGTGTAAAGCCAACCGCGGGGAACATCACGGAATTTAAAACTTTCCGCACAGAAATCCGGCCGGCAACAATTCAACATAAATTGTTTCCGACGGGTAAAATAGTATTTTTATAAGGTTTTCAATTCGTTGCAAGTTTGATATTATTTGTATTTTTAAGAAGCAGCAGAGTTTTTGGTTTAACAGTTTGGAGAGATCTTGGCGGGAAAATTTCCCTGATCAAATCTCGTCGCAAAACCCGTGCGAAATACCGTGATCCATTTCCCGAACTGTAAACTAGCCTTTGTTTTGGATCGCTCATATGTAAATCATGTCCGTTTTTCCATTCATATGCATGTGAATCTACATACATGTGCATTTGTATGTGAATCTACATATGTATGCATCTGCATTACCTACTGCAAAAATATCTGCGTTTGTATGTGCATCGGCTTGTGCAGGTTGTATACCATTCCCCCGAAAGCCATTTCCCAGAAAGCCATTCCCCAGAATTCCATATCCCAGAATGTACCATACCCCAGAAAAACATTTCCCAGACTGTACCATTCCCTAGAAAGCCATTATCCAGAATGCCCCATTCCCCAGAAAGTCATTCTCCAGAATTCTTCATTCCCCAGAAAAGTTAATGTTTTGTTAATTTTTTGTGATGATGCCAAAGGTTTGCGCAAGTCAAGCAACTGATGCGGTGTAAAGCTGCGGAGGATGATCCTTAGAAAACGGCGGCCTCTCACAAGCAAACCTGTTATCCACTTGTAAAACCAGTTTATTCGAACATAGGAATTGATTCCTTCTTTCAAACATGAGCAGTTCTTTGAAATTGTATGCCATATAACTCTTGCACGCAAACTAGTGATATTTTCGTCTGCCCGGTTTATTCAAACATAGGTGTTGATTCCTTCTTTCGAGCTTTCCTTAAATCTATATCAAAAGCGAAATGAATGCACATCCCACCAAATGGTTGGGTGTTTTTAGAGCATTTATCTTTCCTTTGCATTGGAAATGAAAATTTACGATTAGCTCGGTTTACTCAAACATGTGGCACTAATACATTCGAAAGTATTTCTGTAGCTTATGCCAACTAGTACTTATACAGTCGTGATTCGCTCGCTCTGTCCAACTAACGAATTTGATTCGTTAGTTGGACCGACTGACAGATGTCAAAAACTCTCCAAAGGAAACGTTAGGAATGTAATTGCATCTATTCACATCTCTAATAATTGTCAGATTGATTGTCAAAGTGAATTTGTCATAAGATTTTGACATTCAGATGCTTTTTAGTTGGACAATGGTCCAACTAGCGGAGGTCCAACTAAAAAGCGGTGCAGTTAAAAAGTGTCCAACCAGCGAATCACGACTGTACCATAGAGTAACAGACATAATACTCGACAACAATTCCTCGCCAACGTTAGCGGTCATATTGATTTGAATAAATTTTTAATTGGTACTGTTATCGCATTTGCGATTATGGCTCCACTGATATATGCGCAAGTATACGGGGGATAGACTAGTAAAAAACTGTTCTTGGGTCTGAGTGTTTCAGAAATGTTGGTTATAGGCAAAAGGTCTGGCTTGGGGAGAAGCCGAAACGATGACCAATGGCTTCAAGCGGAACACCAACCGCTCCTACTGGAAATGTCGCGGAGTTCTGTATGAATTATCTGGCGGAATTTTCTTTGTAACCGGGACCGTCAACCAGGAACGTCTCCTTGATATAGCAGTCATTGAATACGACCAATGAAATGCATCAAATAAGAAACTTCGATCGTAGTCACTATCTCGAAAGACTCTAAATAAACATTGCCACGGTGTTGCTAAAACCGTTATTAACAAAAAAATGACCATAAATTTGTCATACGGCATTCGAAAGATACAGTATCCAAGCATCTTCTCAGTGAATTTCAAAATGATCCATCGAGGGATTCGAGAGAAATTGCAATTTGAAGTTTTATGACACGTTTCATAAGGCCACCAGCAAACACCCACGGGTTTGGTCCTTTCTCTACAAACAATTTTTTTTTGTCTGCGTATTTAGTACATGGCATTCGAAAGATATACTAATCAAGTATATCTTCTGCAAGTTTGAAAATATTTCATTGACGGAATCGAAATTTATAACGGTTTGGATGTGGTATGCGGTCATAGATGGGTTTTCTACCAGACTTCAAGCGTGAATCCATGTTTGTCCATTGACTATTTAGATCGTTTATACGTGCCGCGGTTTTTAAAGGAAAACCTGACCATTTAATTACATAAATATAATGTACAAAAGGTGTTATTTATATATTACACTGAAAAAATATGAAAATAGGGTTGTCTACCAAACGTTAAATACAATGTGTAAATTAAAAAAATGGATAAAAGTCGGAATGTTTACTTCAAAAGGCCATATTTCAATGGTTTGTTGACCGATTCTAATTGTTTTTTCATTATTGAACAAATAGACGTTTCATCGTTAATTTTCATTAAGAAGAATATAAAATAGAGTTGCCTACTTCAAACAATAGACAACATAATTATCCTCAATTATATGTATTATCACTATTAAGTGAATATCTTTGTATTCAAAACGATGACCTATACATTAGTGATTACGGTACGATAGCGTTTTAGCAGCCCAATACGCCGGTTAAACTTTCGCTTCCGCTGCCATTCAGATCGTCTAGCACCGATCAGTCTGTTTTTCTGTCAGTGCGCCCTCGTTTCGTTAGGACCACCGAGCAACTATATACGACGATGAACACACATACTCATGTAACAACTTCCTTGGATTTTTTCACTGGCACCGTTAATTATTTGCGATGTCGTACGCAAAACAGTCAAATGGATTAAAAGGAGAACCGTGGAGCGATTATTGATGTCACTCTTTTCGAGTAGCTCCACTTTTCACTTTTTGTTGCATTAATGTCATTATATATTGTATAAATTAATGTTACTGCATAACGAAGTCCTTATATACTATGCAATCATTATATTTTTTTCAGCTGAAGCGGCACTGTAATTTACAACACATACACATATCTTATTTATCACGTTGCATTTATTCATATATACAATCATATTATCACTTTTTGTTGCATTAATGTCATTATATATTGTATAAATTAATGTTACTGCATAACGAAGTCCTTATATACTATGCAATCATTATATTTTTTTCAGCTGAAGCGGCACTGTAATTTACAACACATACACATATCTTATTTATCACGTTGCATTTATTCATATATACAATCATATTTTTTTCATTATATAACCATATACAACTAAATTTATAAAATTCATGGATATTGGGTGGGACCATCAGGGAACCTGATTGAAGCGATTTGGACAGGAAGAGTGGAGTAGCCAGCTTCCTGTTGCTAACATTTCGTGGAGATTGGGCGGGCTCTTCTCCCCACCTATTGGAGCTACCTTTCATTACAATGGCTTGCATTGCGATTGACTTATATGATCTTGTTATTGGAAGGAGATTCTTGAAAACTCCCGTGGTACGTGTAAGCGAAGTTGCTTACCGGCCACCCAACTCCTTTTTGGTCCTTTATACAGTAACATGCTGATTAGGGTCAGTGAGTAACGCTTGATCAAATTGTTGTGTAAGGATTGCTCAGTGCTATGGGCGGTGGCCCTGCTACAATACGTGATAGTAACACACACACCACAAGAGTTATTTGGCATAAAGATATAAAGAACTGTTCATGTTTGAAAGAAGGAAGCAATTCCTATGTTCGAGTAAATCGGGTTTGCGAATAGTTAACTGCCTCGTTTGCGAGGAGCCGCCGCTTTCGACGGCTTACCCTTAGCAGCTTAACACTGTATCAGTTCCTTGACTTAGGTAATGTACAAAGTTGTGATTTCGCCACATAACCTTACTTACATTCTTTGGGATCCTAGGTAGGGGGCTACCGCTTTCTATGGTTGTTACCAAATGGCTCTCAAAAACACACCTCTACTGAATATTGCGATTTGTCCTATATGTATGTTAATATTATTAAAAGGAATGTAAAAATATTGCTTTTGTCTAATGCTGGTAGCAGTGCACTCTTCGAGGAAGCAATATGGCCAACATTCTGAAAGAAACACTTCGGAATTTTAGTTTCTGTGGAATGGTTTTTGGGGAAAGTCAGCAAATTCTTTATTTTGATTCGGAATAAATAATGTATTAATTTTCGGTTTCAACACAATGCAAATCATTTCAAATGTGACCGAATCGAAAGCGAAGAATTTCGTTCGATAGAAGTGGGAAGGGAATCAAAAATTTTCTAGGAATGACTTTCTGGGAAATGGTGCATTCTGGGGTATGGAATTCTGGGGAATGGTACATTCTGGGAAATGACTTTCTGGGGAATAGTATATTCAGGGGGATGATATTCTGGGGAGTGAAATTCTGGGGAATGATTTTCGGGGGAATAGTATACAATCGCTTGTGCATTTGTGTATTTCTGCCTTTGTTTGTGCATCTGAATGTACATTTCGTACTGTTATGTCTAAGTTATAGTCCAGTTGCATGAGAAATTATTGACAAGGACTATAAATCTTTCAGGTTTTGTTCTAAATTTGACCGTAATACTACAAAATACTACAGAAATTAGCTAACTATGAAGTCAGTAATAAAACAATTTGGATATTAGAGGTACCTCTGGGAAGAAATAGCTTTGGAAGGCCATAAGATATGTGGCTATGTTGAGGCAACAATTGTTAGTGATGGTGATCTTCGTTAGTATTCGTCACCGATCGACAAAGGCGGCCGAAAAACGGTGCCATGATCGTCCGGAGAAATGGAGTTTAAAATTTTAATAGAGATTACACAATCATTGGATTTTTATGGAAATAACAAACAATGAAATCAAAACAGAGGTAATTTTTTGAATTAAAAATCGTTTTTACTTTTACTTCAAAAAGTTAAATAGTATTTGAAATAAAATTTATATTACCTTGACCTGAAACTAAATGTAAACTCACAAGCTTACGTGCGAATAAAAAATTCTACTGCAATTTTCTCAGCATGCCGTCTTTGCGGCTTTGGCCTTTTTCAAATGTTGTAACGGAATTTTCTTTGATCGATCTCATATTGATAAATAGGCCGCACCCGCACGTGCTCTTTTTGCTCCTCATGAATTAGAGATAAAGCGACAAAAGCTGTCCTTTAGTGTTGCCTTGCGTCACAAAATTCAATTACACAATCTGGTATAAACCCTTTGTATGGCTTCGGAATGGAATTCGTTGAATGGACTGCAGATTAATTTGAGAAAAGAAACGTGTTTATTTTGGAAAAGAAACGTGTTTATTTTGGACGAACGGCGTACGAATCCCTTTTTTGTTCCAGGGTTGCCAAAAATATAAAAATACATACGTTATTAAAAATATACAAGATCAGGAATCAGTAGCGTCTGGCTCAAATGGCACGTTCCCCATGTTGATCGGAGATTTGTGCCTTGCCAAGAATCGGAAGTGGTAAGGTTAGGGGTAAGGAAAACAACGACACAGAACAATTAAAACAGAGCATTCTGCACCCCCGGAGTGATGCTGAACGATCTGCAGGTGCTACAACAGCAGGAATAAAACTTCCAACCCCCGGAGGGATTTAGAACCTCTACTCAAACAGAGAGCGGATATATCAACACCCCCGAGGGGATATTGAGATAACAGAACGACAACACCCCCGAAGAGATATTGTCATTCAAATACGGCTAAAAAACTATAGCTCTTTACCACACTGGGTTAGGAACAAAAGCATATCCTTAAATTTCAGCTCTCTGTACATAGGTTCATCTATGTATGGAGAACCAAAAATCCGGATGCGCAATTGCATTATTACAGGGCAATTGCATATCAAATGATATGATGTTCCGTAATCGGATTCACAAAGATCACATGAATAATACTCAGCGCGCTGAATAGTAGCCATGTGATAATTGAGTTTGCAATGTCCAGTCAGTGCCCTGACCAGAATACTGCAGTTGTGCTTGGAAAAATGTAACAAATTTCTTGACATTTTCGGACTTACATCCGACAGAAAAGCCTTTGTTTGAACGCAAGTTTGCAAGCTACACCAATGGTTGGCATGTTCGAATGCAGCCCAAGAGCGAATCTTGTGCTTTATCCAACTTATTGACAGTGGTAGAACTGGTTCTGGACCAACGAAATCAGTCGCAGCGCCAGCTCTAGCCAATTCGTCATTCATTTCCAGTAATACCGGAATGACCGGGTACTCATAGAAGGTAGATAGCATTTGAAATGCTAAGTTCTTCGATTTGAGTTCGACATGCGATTACTAATTTCGATCTCGAATCTGCCGAACAAAGTGCTTTCAGGGCAGCCTGACTGTCAGAGCAAAAATAGATTCTTTTACCGCAAATTCCCTGTTGAAGTGCGGATTGTACGCTACACAGAATCGCAAAGATTTCTGCTTGGAATACGGTACAGTATCTACCAAACGAATGAGATTGGTTTAATCTCATCTCATGACAATAGACACCAGCACCGGCTCGGCCCTCCAACAAAGAACCGTCCGTATAACAAACTACGTATTCTTCAAGTTGTCGCTCCATCCAACCAGACAGCCATTCCTCACGTAGAGGAATTCTCACATTGAAAGTTTTAGAAGGAAAACTACATGTGAGTGTAAGGTCACTGGGAGCAAGTGTATATTCATCTCAAGTAACCATTTGGGGCCACAGTTTTGTGTGGCTAGTTACACGATCTATTGGGTTACTCTTCCAGAGCCCAGTAACCTTAAGACGGTATGCACAAGAAAGTGCTTCTTGTTTCAGAAACACATGTAGTGGTTTTATGTTCAAAAGTGCCTCGAAAGCAGCAGTAGGTGTTGTCGAGAACACACCAGTCATCGCCATCAAGACCATCCACTGAAGATGGTTTAACTTTGATTGGATTGTCATGACTTCTCCCTTCTGCCACCAAACAAGGCACCCGTATGCCAGTATTGGTCTAACAATTGTTGTGTACATCCACTGAATGTACTTGGGTTTGAGTCCCCAAGATTTGCCGAAAGCCCGTCTACATTGGCCAAAGGCCATGCAAGCTTTCTTGATCCTGAAATCGATGTGAGCTGTCCAATTAAGTTTTGAGTCGAGAATTACCCCAACGTACTTAACTTGATCTTCGACAATAATTTCAGAGTAAAAAAACTGCAATGGACGAGCTCCGGTTGTAATCCTTCGTTGCGTGAATAGCACCATTGAGGTTTTATTTGGATTAACTGATAGTCCAACATGAAGACACCACCGCTCAACAACACATAAGACTTGTTGCATCAAATCAAAAAGTGTTAATGCAAATACCGGTGATCATTATATGATAATCATCGGCGAAACCATACGTCGGAAACCCAAGCTCATTTAGTTTTCTCAACAAGCTATC
>NC_080671.1:216593849-216698849 GCF_030247195.1 Topomyia yanbarensis | reverse complement strand
TTCCCAGGATTCGGGAAATAAATAATAAATTTCCCGGGAAATCCCGGGAATATAGAGGAAAAATAAAAAGGCTAATGATTTTCTTGAAAACAAAAGAATTGATAAGGTTTTCAAACTCGTTTGATTGCATGTATATCTGTCCTAAAGCAGTTGTCAGAAGATGGCATTTTGGTGGCTTACACATCATTCAATCATTTGATAACTCGTCAATAAGTTTATGCAACTAAAACTTTTTCTTGGCTATATGTATAACCGAAATTTTGGTAATTACGATTACGATTAGGACGATATAATAAACGCAGCTTCTGGAGTTACTGCCCAAAATAGGAATTCGTTGTTCTGATACGATGGAATGTGATCAATTTAATGCAAAGCACCTTCTTTGGTAATTTTGAATGAAATGATTGAGCTGCTTCAGGGTAGTGTGCAGTTACTTCCGATCAAAAGAGGAAAGTTTATATATAGAATCCATTTCCGTCACAGTAGGATCAGCATCATTTCGAATTAAGTGTGAATCAAAATCAAGCAGATAATGGACGAACTGTGCAGCGATGGATGCAAGCCTACCATCGATTTCCTATTACGGGCAAGTATCTGGATTGCTTGATCGTATCCCTTCAAAAATCCTGCCTGTATCCTTGAAAGCGACATTCAAAGAGTTTGGATGCACATGATATTGGATAGATTACAACGTTATGTATTTGATACATACAAAAATTTACAGATATTACAGTTACGGTATAACAAAAAAGACGAAATATACATTCGATGAACCGACTAAATATTGTTGCAGACGTTCTAGAAACATTCCTTATTTTAAACAGCGTTTGCGTTAAGCATGATATCACTACAAACCATCCCAAGTTTTCAAACAAACACATCGATTTTTTAAGAAAGTAACGCAATTTCCATTACTAATTTGATTGCAAGGCCATTCACTCAAGATCTAACTATTAAAATCAACTATAAAAAGAACTGTTAAAGAATCTGATCAATTTGCTCATCGGTTGCAGAGATATCGTGCGCATCACTAACGCTACTGTAAGGAAATGTTTCGGTACAACGGTCGGCAAAGTAATCCATTTTTAAATGAAAAAATCAACATTCTTTAGCAGTGTTTTGAGTATGGCTTGGACTATATACCTAAAAAAAATCACGAAACATATCAGTGAGCCTAAAGATATACAGTCCATTGATCTGCAAATCAGTTGGAAAAGCACAATCTGCATTCACTGCTCACTCCAAATGTTTACCGATAAAGATATTTTCTACAGAATTTCATTCGCAGAACCTAAGTCTTTTGGGATAAATTAAAAATCTTTTTTCCCGGGATTCCCGAATCCCGGGAATGAGAAAACACAATTTCCCGGGAATCGGGAATCCCGGGAAATCAAAAAATCCCGGGAAATAAATTCCCGGGATGGAAGCTCTAGGTGTTAACTAGATCGTTACGTAACATGTTTTCATCGAATAACATTTTTTTTTATTGGAATTTGTTACGGAACAGGGGAGGGGGGGATGGAAAAATTTGTGACAATTTGTTACATAGGGGGAGGGGGGGGGGTCAATTTTGGGCAATTTTTGCGTTACGTAATTTATTAATGGTCCCATATCAAATACGGTGGTGTTTATGAACGAAAGAGAAGCGCTCTCGTTTTGCTTGCCAGAGTGTGGGGAGTAATTTCAATTTCTCTTTACTGCACAGAGGATAGGGACATCACTGCTGCTGCGCAACCAGGGTGAGAAAATGCAGGATACAGAAACGTCGACAGCAGCTGATAATGATCGAAATTTGCGAGGCAGTTGACAACGGTTCATCGGTGGCGGGAGTAGGTAATAAATTTGCACTTTTTTCTTGTTGTTATGATGAGATTGGTGAGCACCATGTACAGCAGCAGAGGCACAAGCGGGGAAGAAGCAGTTGGCACATTCATTTGTTTGTTTTTGCTGTGATGGGGGTAGTTTTCCTATTTTCTGTTTGTTGCGCGAAATCGATCGTGTGTGATGTGGATCTAGCCGTGTGTCATTCCGGGACGGTCTTTTTTCGTTGTTTCTTCTT
Organism: Topomyia yanbarensis; assembly: GCF_030247195.1. Classification (NCBI taxonomy): domain Eukaryota; kingdom Metazoa; phylum Arthropoda; class Insecta; order Diptera; family Culicidae; genus Topomyia; species Topomyia yanbarensis. The sequence goes on along the minus strand of NC_080671.1, from coordinate 216,696,790 downwards.
TCATTTTCGAGAGGCGATGCTGATCTTTTTGAACTCACTGTGTTGGTTTTGATTTTATCTGCAGTCGGATCGTCGCTTTCGTCTGTGAAGCCGGCAAATGGACTCGTAACGTTCACGATTTGACAATCGTTTGCAGCTTGGGATATACTGGTTGTTTCTGTTTGTTGCTGATTTCTGTTCTCAGGTGTGCTTTGGAATGGCTCGGCCACCATAGCGGTATCACTTTCAGCCAACGAGATGTTTTACCCGTGGTGAGATGTGCCCTTTTTAGCCTGCGGAGACAGCAGTGTTTGGTTGACGAAAAGTCTGCTGCGAAAGTGACCGGCCGTCGCCGTTTTTCACAATTTCGGCCAGTGTCAAACGACCGCTGACGCTCGGCTTCAGAAATTTTCATAATCAGAGCACTTTTGAGCATAGTGAACTCGTCGATTGCAATGTTTGCATGTGGCGACTTGACCTTTGTAGGTTATAAGAGTCATAGTCGTGTCCACCGTCACATATGACGGTATCGGTTTTGCAAGTTTCATGCGCATAATTCGCACTCTATTTGGTACACCAGGGAAAAAATCTTTCCAGACTTCATCGCGGATTAAGATAGTTTCACCATACTCACGCATCCAGTATGCTAGCTGTCTGTTACTTGTGCTCGGGCGGAGGTCATGAACTCCAACCTCAACAGTAGGATTTTCCATCGTGTTATAGCTGGTGTTTCATGTTGTGCTCTTGTACAATGTCCTGTGCTGTTTGAGCGGAATCGGTGCCCACGAAGACACGTCCATTGCTGACTTGAAGGTGCTGTAACTTAGTCGCTTCGATAGCGAGATTTTATGTTATAAATTCGGCGATTGCGGGAAGATTTAGTTTAGTCGGTACAACTTTAAAGTTGATGACAAATGTTTTGTCAACCGATGATGCCATTCTGGCAGTTGCTGGTTCCGAATATCGGAATTAAATTTGATATAATATGCCGGACTAAGTCCGCAAATTTCGTTAAAGGAAAAAAAAACTATTATAGTTGTCTTCTTCGTGTGCTCACGACAACAGTTTGCTGTCAACTCATCACACAGTCTTGAAATCAGCTACACAACTATTGATACCACGGTGCTGCCAATCCGTTCTATAAAAAAATTCGAATTCATATTCGAAAAACTCATGCGCCCTGTTGACAACTGCACCCTAAGCCAATCCCTGCACAGAATATTTCTGTGCCTAGTGTATGGTTTGAGGGTGCGGTAGGAGTCATTTTGTTTTCATCCAAACAAAAATCATTAGGGTTAAATTCACAAATCGAGCTGGATAACAGAAGGAAAGATAAAAAGAATGATTGTTACAACCGCCGCACATGCTTTCTCACACTACCACGGTCAACCAATATTCCAGAGTTAATTCCAGAGCCTTTTTACTGACACCATACTGGAACTAGCCTAGCCCGCCCTACAACGCATCCAAATCCCAACACACACTGGTCTCCTCGTTCAAAATACACTTTTGGGGGTACCGATTGCGAACTAGCAAGCCGCGCATGTGCCTAACAACTAATAGAGTAAGGTGGGGTAAAAGTGCGCGTGGGGCAAAAGTGCGCATAGGACTTTTAGAAGCACACAAGCGCTAGAACCTGGGAACTCTGTATGGATTTAGTGTATCATTAAGTCAACTAATCACACATATAAGCATAAAAGGTTTGAATATAGTGGCTTGAAATTAAGGGGGAAGGACCATTTTTCGCTGATTTGATATTATTTTTTGAATTTTGGGAATCATAAATTGGCTGTTTGAGTAAATCACGATCTATAAAACTACAGTACCCTAAAAATCTTCAACATATGGTTCGTTGCGAGATATATTTGATTTAATGAAAAAAATTCAGTAATTTTCGTAACAATTGAGTAAGTTAAAAAACTGACAGTGGGGTAAAAGTGCGCATAGCATATCCGCCCCAAATCAAAAGACGCGAGGGAAGCTTTTTATATAAAACGCTTTTAATCCACCTAACAGTGTGATGAGACATTTCTTATAACTCTTATCACTCTCTTCGGATATTATATCGTTTGAGAACATTTAGAACTTGATGTTTCGCGATGTTTACTACATGGGATAGTGGCAGGACTCAGAGAATCGCTCAAATCAGCATAGGACAACATCAGTGCTATAAATCTCAAACCAAATCAATGGGAAAGCGAAAAAATGGCCCATAAAATAGACATTCCAACGAATTATTGTTAATGCTCTGTTAATAAAATATCCAAATTGTGGTGGGAAAACTGAATTTTCCTAAAGGGGTTATTTATTTATCATTCGCATATATGAAAAAAGCCTTATGTTTACATTTGTGAGTATCGCCCTTTTCACAAAAAAAGCGTTGAAATGAAATCGCAGCTCCTGATATCACGTTATCTCTGAAGTGCATGCGTGCATAGTTCCAAATTTTACTTCGACATCGACTTTTTCTAAAGGTGACTTCCCAGTAGTATCCTTGATTTGAATTATTACCGCTAATCCTAATGCCAAAGAACAAATAAAAACCTCTCGAAAACGAACCGTTTGGGGAAATCATCATCATTACTGGAATTTTCATTTTCACGAAACTTTTCGATAGCCTTCCGTCACATGCGTTAATGCACTGGGTGCACAGTGCTCCGAAAATTTAGCGAAATCGTCTTAGGGCACCAGCGGGTCTAATTCAGAGCTATCTGCGCGCCGAGTTAAATCTGTAAAGAACACTAAAAATTTTTTTCCATTCCATAATTTTCAGTTCAGCAATTCGAGAGATCGTACTCACCGCAAGCCATGAAAAATAGACTACGTTGTGAAGCGATGGTCACTATTTATTAAAAAATCACGGTTAAATAAAAAATTAAACTATTAAAAAATTTCAAATAGTTTATAATTTTCACAAACTTATTAGGAAAAATTGTTTAATAAGCTTTCGTAATATTGTGTAGGAAAAAAGCTGAAAATTTCAGTATTTTCTCTATCTGCAACATATAAACCCTTAAGTATACCAATTAATTGGTATACGAATTGGAATAGGTTCGTCAAATTTTGGAGGAGGTCTATAAAATAACCTCTTGAAAGCTACCTAAAATTGTTGTAGTTCGATGCAATAAAAAAATCATATTTGGCAATTCATATTTGGCTGATACAATTGGGGTGTCAATGTATTATAATAGATATTCAGCCTTCGAAGAAGTTTCTTGTGAACGAGTGTAGAACGACTTTGTTTCTACTTACTTGAAGTCAGCGGCGTAGCCAGAAATTCGGTTTGGCGGGGGTTTGGTGAAAATCGATCTTACTGTCTAAACGGCATAATTCCGAAACCATAATTTTTGAAGTTTTAAAATTATGCAGAATTATTTTCCAGAAAATAGTAACAAGGTTCATGTCTTTAGCGAATTTGTTGCGACTTTATTGTAGTCATGAATATTAACCTGAGAAAATTCACCATAAATACTTCGTGGACAATATACCGTCAAAATTGTTTTATCAAATGATGCGCTGTTTAACGTTTGTAAAACTCATCGAAGATACTAAACCTCCGAAATTGGCGGTTTCAAAATGATGTTATCTTGACCTTAAATTACTGTTTTTAAACATTTGACCTATACATACAATTAGTCATACAACGAAAATCAAATGCTCATCAAAATCGATCAGAACCTGCTAGAGTCGAATGGAAATCGTCATTTTTCATAAATTTCTCTCTACATTCGGAAAGTGTTATCCTCGTTATTAATCATATTACGTTTTCGTCTCAACTCGACGCATTCCCAAAATAAAAACCTGTTTTAATCCATCTAGTGGTGCAATTGTACTTGTCTCATTTGTCCAGACTACGATTTCATGGCTGGTTATGTTCAATACAATGGTGGGAATGAATATTACATGTTCAGTACGATTTGCACATACATACAATGGATCGACAGCCACGATCTTGAGACACTATGTGATACTGAAACATCGCTTGAAACCAGCGGCGGATCATGGAGAAAGATCCGAGAGGTCCAGGTCCAGCCGAAAATTTTCAACTTGTTAAGAAATTTTAAATTAGTTTTAATTTTAAAGTAGCAACCCCTCACTGCATACTCGCTCCGGGCCGGTATGATTGGCGATTTTTAGAGTGATTGCATAACCTTTCTATATGAGAAAGGCAAAAATGTACCAAAGTCCAAAGAAGTCAATTTTTGTCAAACATCTCAATGTTTCATGCATTTTAAAGTCATTTGGCATCAAAAATACAAATTTGATTTTGAAAATTTTTCATTTCAGTTTATATGAGAATTTGCTGTGTGATTGCACTCTTCAACTCGTAACTCCGGAACCGGAAGTCCAATCAATAAAAAATTCAATAGCAGCCGATGGGAAGGTTGTACCTTTCATTTGAGACTAACTTTGTGTAAATCGGTCCTGCCATCTCTGAGAAACAGAGGTCACATTTTTTTCCACATACACACATACATACACATACAGACATTTTCCGATCTCGACGAACTCAGTCGATTGGCATATGACACTCGGTCCTCCGGGTCGGGATTAGATTGACGAATTTTAGAGTGAATGAGAAAGGCAAAAACATTTTTGGCAAATGTTGAAAGTTATGCATTTTTTTGGTGAGCAGTTCTATGTTTCATAGACATTAAATCAATTTTAACTTCGCTTCCTATTAAATAAAGACCCTTATTACAATACATTTCTACAAAAACGAGATCAATTTGAATATAAATCTGAGGATTATGATTGATTACAGAACTCTGGAATTTTCTATTGGAATGTTTTCAGGCAGGAATTTGATATTGATGCAATTAGACAACTGTGAAATCAAAACCAATAGATCAGTTACATATCAGGACCCCATTCCGACAATTTATCAAAAGTCCTAATGATGTTAACAACAACAGGTTATCAATCCACGGATCAGATAATTGTTATTGTAATATTGAATTAAATCAGTCTGCATCAATAAATTTTCAACTTCAATCCAATATTTTTTGGGTGTTATGGGGGGGGGGGGGGTGTTGTACGGTGTTAAACCCCAAAACCTTCTCTTGGCTACGCCGTTGCTTGGAGTTATTTTTTTCGCTTTTCATTTTCCGATATGTTTCAGATCGATCCGATGGTTATAAGTTAGAAAAATTGCAGTGAGAAGGTTCGCACAAATGAACATTTTTGTACTGATAAGGTATCAAGTTCCTTCCAGACAACTTGGAAGTGTTCGGTGATTATTTCTAGCGGTTGTAGATAGTAAAATGAAATACAAAAGTCGTTTTATCGAAATAATGTTTAGCTTATTTCAATGGATTATTACTATATTGAACAATAAATGGGCGACAAAGAGTAATCCACAAACAACAAGCCATAACTTTTAAAGTATTCAAAATAGATATTTAAAGTCTTTAGTAAAGTTATTCGCAAAAGTAAGAGCTACAAATTTGCTGAAGACATCATTTCGATATAATCACTTCCAAGAAAATTTGTGAAAATATCTCACTCATAGGGGGATTAATCAGCAAAAGCAGAATTCCAGAAGAAAGGCCATATTACCTCCATTAAATTCTCCGAAGATACTATTGACCTAAAATAAGCCGTTTTGGCGTTAATAATAGATTATATGTTTTTGGTCATATTTCTGGCAATGGGAAATGATAAAAATCTTTCGTCCGCATTTAATGTTAAATATCTCTTTTGATAATAGTCCGATTTCAACAATCTATAGCTTGTTCGAAAGGTATTCGTTGAAGCTGTCTAAAAACATATAAATTGTTAATCTATATTGTCAATTTCGGCAGATAATTTCAAAAAACTGCAAAAAACGCCATTTTTACGCATTCAAACATTCATATCTTGGAAACTAAACATCAGAATCAAAAACAAATTAATAGCGTTCATACTGTTTTTTAGTTCTTTCATTTAAAATTGGTTTGGATAAGATCGGTTCAGCCATTGCTGAGAAACACGAATGAGAATTTGTCCGTTACATATACACACACACACAGACATTGTCCCAAATCGTCGAGCTAAGTCGATTGGTATATAAGACTCGGCCCTCCGGGCCTCGGAAAAAATCTTGAAAGTTTGAGCGAATTCTATACATTTCTTTTATAAGAAATGTAAAAATTGAACTAATTCTTCCATGATTTAAAGAAGGGACCAGCATCTTCAATAACTGCGAGCTCACCGATCAAATTACGACTGATATGAGCGGTTTAGGAACAAAAGCATCAGCATAACTGGTTCCAAGGAAAAATATAGAGTGCCGAAAGCTCAGAGTAATTAAAAAAGAACCAAAAAACTATGAATATGTAAATAAAGATGCATTTCCAATATAAATAGGATATTCGCAAGAATTTTTGTAGTGATCTACCCAACTATGACAAATAATGATGTTACCAGGGGTGTCAGTTTGATCATGAACCACATTGTCTAAAAGATGAAACATCCAAGTTTTTTCAACATAATGGAAAACTGAACAACATCAACCGAGGCAGAGGGAGGGGTACTTTTTAGTTATGAAAGAAGAGTAAGAGGGGATGGATATCCTAAAATTGATTAGTTTAATTTATGGGCGGAAATAAATCGGCTATTTAAGCTGTGCGCACTTTTGCCCGTGCTATGCGCACTCTTGCCCCGACCATGGGGCAAAAGTACGCATTTGAGTATTCATAAGAAAATAACTATTTCGCGGATTACAAGCAAAACCAAGAGATATCTAGTATTACGTTTTGAAGATGTGTGATGAGAGTAATAATTTGTAATCATGCCGATTTTCTAGTGCTTTTCTACCAATAGTTATTTTACGAAAACTGTTAGGTGCGCACTTTTGCCCCACCTTACTCTATGCCCGTATGAATCAGCGAATCTACTAATACAACAGTCTGTAGCAAATATGTTGTCCCGCTCCACTAAACATCTCGCGTGTTTCCAGTTGTGTTTATGGGTGTGTGGGTACAAACAATTCTCGTTCACGTTTCAGACGCATGGCTAAAGAACTATTCACACGACACATCAGGCTTCCGTCACCGGTACGGAACGTCAAGATTAGTTACATGCAGTTAGATGGAGGCAATCACTCACAACATCAACGGCACGGAACGTTTTGACGTACGGCACGTATGGACGGACACAAGAGAAACGCATTCAACTTGCCCAGACGGAACGTTGATTTTGACGGAAGCTGATGTATCGTCTGAATAGTTAATTAAGGTTGTATACCATTCCCCCGAAAGTCATTTCCCAGAAAGCCATTCCCCGGAATTCCCTTTCTCAGAATGTACCATTCCTCAGAAAGACATTTCCCAGAATGTATCAATCCCTAGAAAACCATTATCCAGAATGCCCCATTCCCCAGAAAGTCATTCCCCAGAATGCCCCATTCCCAAGTTATGGTTTTTATTCATTATTTGTGGTTAAGCCAAAGGTTTACGCATACCTAATTAAAGAATCTTATGCGGTGTTAAGCTACTGAGGATGTGCCGTCGAAAGCAGCGGCCTCTCACAAGCAAACCTGTTATCCTCTCGTATAACCGATTTACTCGAACGTAGGGCTTAGTTCCTTCTTTCAAACATGAGCAGTTCTTTGAATTTGTACGCCAAGTAACTCTTGCACGCAAACTTGTGATCTTTTCGTTTGCCTGGTTTATTCAAACATATATGTTGATTCCTTCTTTGGAGCTTTGGTTGAATCCATATTAAAATCGAAATGAATGCATATTTTGACAGCTGGTTTCGTGGGTTTTTAGAGCATTTATCTTTCTTTTGTATTGGGAATGTTTCGTACGCAAATGTACGATCCACCCGATTGTTCGGTTTACTCAAACAGTTTTTTTTCCAGAGTTGTCCTACTGGAGCTGTAGAGCTAGGTTCTCGGAAGGGCTCCCCGTCAGAATAACATACTACAATTTGCAGACGAGACAGGCAATGTCGCCCACTAAAACACTGCATTAGGCCAATTGTAGCGGGCCGTGATTCTGAATGTGATATTCATTGTACGGTTCAGGTATGTGCGGGCGCAGGGACTCGCGATCGCGTGTATCATCGCGAAGAGCTCGAGCATTTGTAGTTAACGTGTTCGATCGCGTGTGCGTTTGTATGTCGCGTGTGCTAACGTGTATGTAACTTCGCGTGTATAAATTCTATTTTATAACCATGTGTCTTTCGCATATTCGCGTGTGTTCTTGGATAATCGCGCGCGGACCGTGAGTCTAATACTTTATTTTTTGGCGTACTGCTAAGATGCTAAGAGAGTGAGATCTTCCATATCACTAGAGTGCCCGGTGATATCGCCAACGAACGTATTGTCTGGTGGATGTGTGCTTTATTTTTTGATTGGTCCTACTGAATGTATGGACCTAAGTTATTAGGATAGAGAGTAATGGTTTCCGGACGTGACCGATTCATGAGCGCGCGAAAACGGTCGTTTGTAGGGTCGTGTTTGAGACAGCGTTTGAAACTTCGTGAGTGCTAAAACGTTCTCCTTACTACCGGGGTGTTATTAAGTTTGCGCGATCGCGAACGTAGATTTGCGTTGTTAATCGCGAAGGGCTTAAGCGTTCGTACGTTAACGTGTTTGTCACGTGTGCTCGCGTTCATGTGACTTCGCGTGTACAAGACTGGATTTTGTAACCGTGGCATTTTCTATATACGCGTGCGTTCTTGGATGGTCACGCGGATAGTTAGTTTTTGGTGTACAATTCACATTCTGACAGGGAATAAGTTACCCCATATAACTAGAGTCCACGGTCATGTCGCCATGTAACGTGGTATCCAGTGGATATGAGAGCTTTCTTTTTTTAATTGATCAAATTGAAGGCAAGGATAGAAACATCCGGAAGTGACCGATTCATGATCGTGCGAGTGCGGGAGTTTTTAAATTCACGCTTGAGACCGCGTTTGAAAATTATAGGAGCTGAGACATTCACTTTATCACCGGGATGTTATCATGTTTACGAGATCGCGGGTGTAGGTGCCGCGGATAGTCACGAAGGGCTCAAGCATTTGTATATTAACATGTTTGTCACGTGTATGTGACTTCGTGTGTATAATTATGATTTTATAATGATGTAGCGTGTATTCTTGTTTGATCACGCGCGGACCGTGAATATGATGCTAAATTTTTAGTGTATGTTACAGATGGTAGTCCGGTTCCCTATGGAGAAACTTGATTTCCAGGTCATGTCACCATGGAACGTGTTGTTAAGTGAATATGAGCGTCACTGTTTTGATTGGTTCAACTGAAGGCATTAGTCCAGACTGGTAAAACTTTCGGACGTGACCGTTTCATGATCGCGCGAGTGGTGAGTTAATGTTTGAGACCGCGTTTGGAAGTTTAAAGATGCCACGTTTAAATAACTACCGGGGAGTTTTTCTGTAGGCGAAATCGCGGGCGGTATATGTGGATTATTGCATCACATCACGACATTTGAAACATTAAGATTTTCACGGTGGACAATAAAAAAGATATACCTTCGTTTTCATGATAAAATTTCGTGCTTTACGAGTCTGTTCTTTTATTTTAAAATCTATTATTTTCGAGTTAGAAGCATTTGAAGATAAACAAGTCAGTTTCAAAAAAGTATAGTAACTCTGTGATGGTTGACATTGTGTGATATGTGTAGAAGGATTTGTTAAAATATGATCACTAGAGTCGAAAAATGTTTTTTTTTCATTTACCAATATAAGGCGATAACGACAAGACAGCGACACTACTTTCTAAAGCACCAGAACTTTGCGAAAACAAAAATGAGACAACGAACGACCTAGGACAAAGCATACGTATAAAGTCAATTTTATTCACTCGATTACGCTTTGCAATTGAGAGCGACATTAGTCTCTTAGATACTGAATTCAATATAATATGTTAACCTAGTGGTGGGCAAACGAAAATACACTATTAACGATATTTACATGTCGTTGTTTGATTTCATGGAATTAGGGGCAAGCGATAATATTGGATGACTGAAGCACTATTGGTGTGTATATTTTCCGTCGTTGCCGCGTTCTAGTTGCAGCTCTATGATGCACATTGCTATTTCATTAAATGAAATTAACATGAGAAGCGACATATGAAACGAAAGTCGCTACTTTTGCTACTTGCTTTCATAGAATCTAAAGAAGAAGCCGGTTTTGCCTTTTTTATTTTGCTTTACGTGTATCTAGTAATGAAGGGGGCAGCAAAAACACGAAGGTGGATCCAGTGGGTTTCATCGTTCATTGAAAATATATGAGAATTTTAGGCCTTGATGGACACTCTTCTTAAGATTCAATCATAAACCAAACACCCTGTATATAGATAAAACGTAGAAGCTACGTAATACGTTACTTTTTTCTTTTCCTTTCTTCTGATTGTGGCTTCTGTGTGGCTTCTATCCTCTTTCGTAAAAGCGTGTCACATTGCGGTGACTCCATCACGGACATGCGATTTTTATTATACTCGTTCAAACATGACGTACATCTATAAATAATGTAATATATACATAATTATTGAATTGGACGCGAACTTGTTAGATTGTTTCAATACCTCCAGAGTGTTTTAACTTTTTTCGCATCGTTAACTTCGGGTTCCATGCAAGTAAAATGAAAATTTCTTCCACAATCACTGCAACTGAGTACACAAGGTCCTTTTTCGTTCTGTGTCAAACAGGCATCACAGGTTTTACACTCCTCGCAGAACCACTTATTGCCTTTTCTCGACAAAGCAGCCAATGGTACAGTAGCAGTGGTGCCATTGTTGGCACATTTATTGTGTAATGACATACCGCACCCGCTGCAAGAACTCAGTACCTCCGGAATACCAGTGGGTCCCTTCGATTCCGTACCTAGACATTCCACACAAACAATATTGGTAGCTTTCTGTGAATAAAAACAAAATAATTGAAGATGTTAAAAAATTTCGCTTTTTTAATAACGAATAAAATATTGCCATAATCGCAAGTCAGTCCCTCGTAGAATTAAAAAAAGGAATTTTTATCGCAAATGTGCCATAGAGTCATCGACAGGCTACACATATTGTACATTCTCATCAAAAATTAAGTTCGTTGATTAGTTTTTGAGCTATTGTGTTCGCCAATTTGAAAACGCGGTTTCGAGAAAAACGCTACTAAAGGGTGTTCCACAAGTTGCATCACGGAAAAAAACATTGTAGAATATGACCCATTGGGTAGAAGTAGCTTAGAGTGTATTGTTTACACTGTATTCTTATCGTTGTCAGTTTTTCGAAAATTGTTGCCGATAAATTGAAATCTGCGTGTGTTATAGCAAATATGCGGAATGCATGACTGTTTAAAACAAAAGAAGTTCAGCGTGGCCACATAGATTGCAGGAGGTTCAATACTAAAAAGTTTTCGGGAAATAGAAGGAAAATGATGAAAGCTGGAGTTTTCCGTTTGTCTCTTGTACATCAAAATTGGTTTTTATGAGGTTTTGACATTTTTTTTTAAAATTATTTAGTATATTAATGACCCCTAGCGGGGCTCAAAATCACGAGAATTAAACAATTAGGGTGATTGCGCAATAATTCATCTTAGCACATCTATTCATCCCACCCATTTGAAAACATTAGTTAGAGCAGTGTTTGCGCATTGGCTCAAATGGTAGGATGAATAAGGGTGCGTTGTACTCAACTTTTCGCTTCGCTCAAACGCAAGTATTTTACATTTTCCAAGACAGATTTCTATGGTACTGCTTGTTAGTAACGAAGCAAAGATGTTGATACATATTCAAGTACAATTCAATCACTGCAAGCCGAGTTATCAGCGAATTAGTGCGACAAGCCGACTAATGAGACGAATAAGAGTCTACCCCATGTCGAGTTATGGTGCAAATGCTGATTATTATGATGATTGGCGTATTCAGATTTAGTATGTAAGGTCTTATGACCATGTTAGGTACCTTAGAGTGAAGAAATCAACCATGTTGGTTTTAGAAACGACAGCTATGTAAGGTCTTATGACCATGTTAGGTACCTTAGAGTGAAGAAATCAACCATGTTGGTTTTAGAAACGACAGCTAACAACATTAGTTTACTAGTTCTCTACAGATGTTTGCTTTGATTTCAGTAGGTAAACAAAGTTTTTCGCTGTTATTTTTCTCCCCCCGCAGTCTGCTGCATGCTTACCCCACTCCTCACATAGTTACTGCCGAAAACGAATCACCGTAGAACTCTAAGCCAGGGCTGGAAACGTGACATTTTTTATGAATGTCATGAGCTCACAAACTTTCACGCTGCTGCCCGAGCAGGAAAGTCATAGACGAATTTCATGGTTGGTGTACGTATGAATGTCGTTCAATGAATGTAATGTCTTTAATGTGCGTGAATGCCGTCACACAGCAGTTTTGTTTTCGGCCACCAGGAAAAAAACCAACAGGACAGCCCTGGTGCAAGTTTGACTATGGGTGCTGTGCATGTAAACGGAAGAGAGAAAAGCAAAAACGTTCGTGCTGCTGAGCGTGCCTGTAACATGTTCGTGAAAGTTCGGTTATTCGGCTTGGTGCCGTAGTTTGGTTTGGTTCGTAATAGTTGCAAATGTATGTGAATGGCCCGTGTGTCTAAATTTCATCGTCCGTTGCATGTGAACTGTTGCAAACAAATTTCATTGCAGCGCACAGAGGAGTAACTAGAACAAATTCTTGGCCAATAACCAAAAATGAATGTATATTTGCATGATTGGAATATGCAGCAGTTCTTTTTTCGCTTGATATAGGAAAGGACTGCAGCAAACTACTAGCGGTCCCCTAATATCGTTGAAGGGGAAGTTGTTGGCCGTTGAAAATCAATAGTTTTGTACGTTTACAATGCGCATGGGAGCCCGCCGATGCGACTAATGGATTTTTTTTTTAATTTTTGGCAACGAGTTTTATATTGAAGGATAAGTTGTTGACCATTGAAAATTAATAGTTTTGGACATTTACAATGCGCAGGGGGCCCGCCGATGCGTCAATCTTTTCAACTTTTTGGTAATGAGTTTTATATTGAAGAAGTTGTTGGCCGTTGAAAAGCAATAGTTTTGGACATTAACAATGCGCAGGGAGGCCCGTTGATGCGTTAAAATGGAAATTTTTTCAGCTTTTTGATATTATGTATATTGCAGGAGAAGTTGTTGGCCATTGAAAATTCGTAATTTTGGCATTTTCAATGCGCATGGGGGTCTGCCGATGCGTCAAAATTGATTTAAAAAAAAAAAAATTTGTGATGAGTTTATATTAAAGGAGAAGTTGTTGACCATTGAAAATCAAAAATTATGGACATATACACATGTACTACTATCAAAATAATGTAAAATTTATTAAAATAGGTGCGAATTATGTTTCAAGTGTTTCACCGTCGACACGTAGCTCATCAAGTTCGTGGCTGGCGAGCCATTGTGTATAAGTGAAAAGTGTACTAAGAATGTAATATTCATTTCCACAATTACCTTGAAACGCTATGATTGCTGCGAGGAAAAATAATCGTCGCTTTCCTTTTGAAAAAGCACGAGAATATTGTTATAAGGTTTAGCCATAAATGCTTTAGGAAAAACATTTTCATCAGGGTTGTTAATGCGATACATTTTTCACGATAATTTATCGACGTTACTCGTTAACGATAATGTATCGTCATCGGAAACTCCGTTAACGATAATGTATCGTCGCCTTCATCGTCATCGTCGATAATTGTATCGTCGTTTTCATCGTCATCGTCGGTTCATCGGTTATCGCGATACATTTTGCATTACTTTCCAGTTTATTGGAGTTGAAGTTGATGCGGTTAACTTTCAATTGTTTAGAAATAAATACCTATTGAAGGACATGTTGTTGGCAGTTGAAAATCAATAGCTTTGGACATTTTCTATGCACAGCGGGGTCTGACGATGCGTCAAAATGAAATTATTTCAACTTTTCGGGAAAATGTATTACGTTGAAGGGAAAGTTGTTGGCAATTGAAAATCAATAATTGTGGACATTTCAATACGCAGAAGGATCCGATGATGAGTCGAAATTGAATTTTTTCAACTTTTCGAGTAAGTTGGTGCACAGAAGAGTCCCAGGTGCACAGTGTTTCCAAGCGGCAAAAAGGTGATCAAAATTGTTTTGACCATGAAGAAAACAAATTTTGAGCTATTGTGCGATTAGTAATTTTTAGCACGCAAAAACATATATTGAAAAAACTACTAAACCACTATTATTAGGCCATTCACAAATTACACTACACATTTAAGTCGTGTGGTGATTAACAGAATTTATTATAATTTTGATTTAAACCAGAAGATTTCGGATTTTGAAAAGGAGAATATTTCCAATGTTTGATTTCCTTTTCTAGTTAGGAAGCTTTTAGCCCCCTCCTCCGTTTCTTCGCTCCACTATGTAACAAGATGCTTCATGCTTCCTTCTTTTACCCTTAAATATGTAGTGTAATTTATGTACGGCCTCATAATAGAGTTTTATTCGTCTTTTGAATACAGTGAAGACCCGTTTTTATCAGCCATTTGGCGAATTATAGGCTGATAAAACGATGGCATTGACGAAATCGGCACATATTTTTGCTGGTTCTGAAGAGACGGAAGTCGAAACGCAAACACCTGGACTAACATATTTTTTTCTTTCTTTTTAATAAACTGGAGCGGTTAAAATATTCTTCTTTAGTTCCTCGACAAAGCTTCATAACCCGTTCTGATCATTTAGTAAAAAATTTCCTTAAGGAGGTCTTACAGTACAGTATTATTATTTTTGTATATTTTGCATCTCTAAGATAAGAAAAATATGCTAAAGAAGGAATTTACTCGAATTTGACTTGAACGTAAGCTAGAGCCCACCAAACGATTTTGATAGTGTTTGTTTTACAGATTCGTATTGGTATTCGTCTGCGGAAATTTGCGGCTTCCATACCAAAATATTGCTTTTTGGGCACTAAAACATTCGATAACTTCTAAGTTGTAAGAGATACAAATAAACTTACATTATAAAAATTCTGTATTTTCTTATGCTGAACAACATCTTGGAACATTTTGAAATTCTACAAAATTACCAGGAAAAGTATTTTGAAAAAAGCAATTTTCAGGGATATATCAAAAAAATCTCCCCAAATGTAAATTAAAATCGACAGATAGACACATAGTCTCTTCAGCGAAGTTAATACTTCAGATATTGTCAACAACTTTGCCAAAGAAAGTTTTTTTTTTATTTTCATGAACATAGGCAAAAACTTTCTTCTCAGCTTTAGAGGAATTAATCACCCAACTAATACTTTTTAAATGAAAAAAAATAAATAAATAAACTTTGCTGAAGACACTATAACTAAAAATGTTTTTCGTGGTTCAAAGAATTTCTTTCACCTTTTTGCCAATTTGGATCCTCGTGTGAATTGAAAATGTCCAAAACTATCGATTGCCCTTGAATATAAAAAGTTCGCGAAAAGTTAAAAAAAAATCTATTTTGATGCACCGACGGTACATTTAAAATGCCCAAAACTATTGATTTTCACTTACCAATAGCTTCTTCAATATAACAAACTTTCCTCAATAGTTGAAAAAATCCATTTTGACACATCTTCGAACCCCCTGTGTATTTAAAATGTCCAAAACTATTGATTGTCAACTGCCAATAACTTTCCCTTCAATATAAAACTCCCGAAAAGTTGACAAAAAACTCCATTTTGACACATCGTCGGACCCTCCCCCCCCCCCCTGTGCATAGAAAATGTCCAAAACTATTGGCGATTTGCGGCAAAACCAAAATTAGTCATGCGACACCTATGATTCAGCTCATGAACTGGCAAAGTGATACAATATGCTTTTTTTCACCCGTAAGTGAGTCGTAGCTTACAACAAAATCTTCATTATATTCTCGGAAAAAGCTAACCACTGCCAAAATATGAATGAAACGAGTAAGAAATTTAGTTTTATTTGCAATTATTCTGAAAGTACAGCCATTTGCAACTATTTGACTCATACATTTCTTCGAAATGTAATCGGGGTATTATTGTGGTTATAAAAAATCGTTCCATAAATAAAGTTCCAACTCGAAACCGGGACCCAATCAGCACCAATGTCAAACTCCTTTATATTTTGAACTACGTAGGAGATTCAGTGAAGACTATCGGAGAGAAGGATCGGCTGTGCATGATACAAAGCTGACACTTTCCTATTAGCCGGATATATTCTTTCCTCGCGTGATCTGGAGAGTTTCATGAATTTACACCATCTCATGAAGGTTTTAGTTTAACTTAGGACGAACGGGAAATGCTGTTGCGGCGGCTACGGTGCTCAACAAATTACATTTCGAAACAGCGCGCATATAGCTCTGCGAATAATATTAGAAACCACTATGTTTTACACTCTTTTCGCAAGATGTTTACTCATCATCTGATAAAATGATGATTTTCCTCCATTTTCATAAACAATTATCAACAAATTGATCGGTAATTTGGTGTTTAAAAGTCATTTTTTTACCAATGTTTACAGAAAATATATGCACTATGACAGAACAGAATAAAATCAGCAACACTTTCCTTCCAGCGCTATCTGCGAGCGGTTTCAACGTAGAATCGCCAATTGATTTTCAACAGCCAACAACATGTCCCTCAATAGTTATTTAATTGTAAACAATTGAAAGTTAACCGCATCAACTTCAACCCCAATAAACGGGAAAGTAACGCAAAATGTATCGCGATAACCGATGAACCGACGATGACGATGAAAACGACGATACAATTATCGACGATGACGATGAAGGCGACGATACATTATCGTTAACGGAGTTTCCGATGACGTTGACGGGTGGTTAACGTTATCGACGATGACGATTAATTATCGATTAACAACCCTGATTTTCATACAATAGAAACTACATTTAGTAAAGCATCGTAGAATATTCAAACTAATTTTTCTCCATTTGAGTACATTGCGACTTAGGCCCTAATGATAGATCTGTGTCGACTTATGAGGCAGATCCTCTCGGTCTTTCGTTTATTACGGCGTCATCATAAAACTTTCCAATATTGTTTTAGTACCGAAAGACTCTTAATTTCTATTAGCATATTAAGGAGTTAAGGAGCAAACGTATAAGCGGCCGAGTTTGAAGGGGACCTTCTCCTGGATTCA
This sequence comes from Topomyia yanbarensis, assembly GCF_030247195.1. NCBI lineage: Eukaryota > Metazoa > Arthropoda > Insecta > Diptera > Culicidae > Topomyia > Topomyia yanbarensis. The sequence goes on along the minus strand of NC_080671.1, from coordinate 216,679,724 downwards.
GCGGAAAATCAGATCAATATTTGAGAATTTTTTGTGGAAAATCGAGACATGCGAATTTATATCTTGAAAGCAAATCTGCTCCATAGGATGACTTTCAAATGATTGAACACATTTCCTTTTGAAACTTCCACTATCTTTCAGAAGTATGCCAAAATGTAATGGTGGATTATGAAAAAAAAAAGAATATTTTTGTTCGTTTAATGGCCTGTCAACAAAAATTGGTTCCATATATCCATATTCCCCAGAAGAAAAAATACCGAAGCTTTTTCTCCAGAAACACATATTCCAGAAAGCACTAATTCCCAGAAAACTGATTCCCAGAAAGTACCAAAGCCAAGAAAACTTTCACCCAGAAAGAACCATAACCCAGGAAACTGTTCCGCAGAAAGTACCAAAACCCAGAAAATCATCCTACCGAAATTTTTTTTTCTATTTTTTCAATAAACAATTCGTTACATTTAGGATCATGTGTACTTAAATACTTGTTATAAGTTTGCTATTCACAGTATTTTTATTTATTTACGCATTGTGCTTAAATTTAAACGCATTAAAAAAGATGGAAAGATCTACGTGTAATGATTATATGTAAAATGAAAAAATATTATAATTGGTTTTGAACTAATTTTTGCATTTAAAACCGCTTGCTCCGCATGAGGCAATAGTGGCGCAATTGCTAATTCCGGTTACTATAGATGCAAAACCCATTGATTACTTTTGGAGCATGCAACTCTAGGTACATCTGGCCCACTATAGCTGCAAAGGAGCTCAAAAATCAAGGAAAACTCACTATTTCAGTCGTTTTTTTAGCAAATTTCTATAATAAAACTTGTGTTACCTTGCGAGTTTCGTGCGAACTACAAAGCAAAAAATAATTAACGGCGGTTGGATTTTTAATCAAGCGTTTAGCTTACTACTGAAACTAGTAGTACACCGCGGCTATTTGAGCACCAACCCTATTGTTTGTTAAATATTCAACAATCGTCGATTTTCGATATTTGCGGCATCGCGCCGCGGAAATATCCCAATACTCTATAATACATTTGAGTTGCAAACACATGTAATATTACATGAAGATAGACACATAAAAAGAGCTCCATTAGGTTAAATACCTAAAAGGACATCTCAAATCTCTATCGCTTTGCATGCCATTGACGGTTAATGATTGAGCACAAAGCTTTGGCTGCCTAGAGCTAAAAACTAATTTTTTTTTCGATTTCTTGGTACAATGGCAAGCGACGTAGGATTTTGTGGAATGGTGCACTTGTTAATGAAAAAGCGCTGTAAAAGTCGACGCAAATTTAAAAAAAACCTATGTGATAAAAATATAAAATCCTACGTACGTCGCTGCAGATAGCAATACTGAATACACTATGCAAATTTCAAAACGATCCAAAAAGAGTTGTTTGACTTACATTTTCGACCAGCTAAAAAGTGGTTTCGAAAAAAAATCGTGTTTAAAGTTTCGCTCGGGGTATACATAAGAGGTGCTTCGGCGACATATCATTTTCAAAACTATTTAAGTACATTTTCAGCCAATGAATTTTTTTTCGATTTTTTGATAATTCTAGTAATGTAACCCCTTAATAACTCGATATTTTCAACAACAGAGTACTTAGCATAGATCAATAGCAACGTTTTCTAGCTTAATACTACTTCATTGATTGAATAGTTTCAATTTAATAAAAACAGTTGCATACGGACAGTTTTTAGAAGAAATGAAACATTTTTTTGGTAATGGCTTTCGAATTTCACTTTTGAAGACGAAAACCCCATTAGCCGAAACTTTACTCCCATTAGCCGAAACTTTACTCCCATGTAATTTAAACATCAATGTCACAAATTACATTTCAAGGTCGCAGAGATGTTTGTTTTCGTCGTTTAAAGTTAAATTGAAAGGCCGAAACATGTATCTTCAAAATTAAAAAAAAAACAAGATCCATTCAGTAGATCTTTCGCAAATTATTCCCAAAAAACACCTCAATTTTAGGCCTCGAGAGTAGAGGACCCCTTGAAATTTCGATGGTACATGATGCAACAAACATCAAAGAATGTTATAAAAAATCTTGAATATGATAGTTCGAATGTTTTTCCTATTTTAGGCAACTTTTTGCTCCAGCTATTCCATAGTGTGCTGGAAAGAATGAATCAACCCCTATGTTTGAGAAAATCGGTCAGACGAGTGGATAACAAGTTTCATACCGAGGGCTATTTGGTATACATATTCAAAGAGTTGCTCATGTTTAAAAGAAGGAGTCAACTCCTATGTTCGAGTAAACCGAGCATACGTGTTGATCACAGGTCATGCCTTTATTGATTCATCTGCTACATAAATTGCCATCCACGGGTCAATCGGAACATTGAGCATTGAACGAAGGTTCCTGCCCTTAGTACACATGCTCCTTCCAGATAAATCAGAATTTAGCTACAAAAAAGCTCTAGAACTGATAAAAACCATAGTAGCCAACAACAATATTATAATTAATCCGTCGATTGTATTGAAACCGCTGAGATAAACGCTATAGCAAGGATTGTTCCCAATTCTTTGGGATATGGTTGCTTTTTCCACCTAACGAAACATTGGTGGAAACGGATCCAAAAATTGGGATTATCTGGAATTTATTTGAAAAGGGTCTTTCAGACAAACCCAAGTCTTGGACTTTTTGAAACCTCAAGATGTGCCTGAAGGCTTGGGTATTGTCCGTGCTTCAGCTCCGGAATAAATGTCCCCGTACTTCGATTACATAAAAAATACGTTTTGGGGAAGCGAAGGGTTGGAAAACACTGCGCACAGGCACAGGCCAGATTTATCCCTGAATTATGGACCATACGATACAACACCCTCAATGACATACCCAGAACCACAAACGCAATAGAAGGGTATCACAACCAATTAAATGCACTCTTAAAAGGTACCAGTGACCTTAAACTTTGTGCGGTTGTGAAAGCATTCAAAGAGGAAGAGCAGTTCACGTCGGCGGAATATACGCGATATCTGCAAGGAGATATGATAAACCGGCGTCGCTGTAAAAAAACAGGCACTAGACAAAAAATTAAAAGAAGTTCTAATTGCCGACCAGGAAGATGATACGACATTAAAAGATACCATTTTATCTATAGCTCTTATATTACAAAACCAAACCTGTATATTAATACTAATAAATACGTCATCTTCAGTTAAAATACCTCAATTTCTGGTAAATGGTTTTTTCTGGGGTATGAACTTCTGGGTATTTGTTCATTCTGGGTAACGGTTTTCTGGGCAAAAATACTTTCTGGGAAAAGGTTTTCTGGTGATTGGTACTTTCGACGGAATGGTTTTCTGGAGAATGGTTCTTTCTGGGGAAAAACTTCGGTGTTTTAGTTTCTGGGGAATGTTTTCGGGGGAAAGTCGCACATATATATATATATATATATATATATATATATATATATATATATATATATATATATATATATATATATATATATATATATATATATATATATATATATATATATATATATATATATATATATATATATATATATATATATATATATATATATATATATATATATATATATATATATATATATATATATATATATATATATATATATATATATATATATATATATATATATATATATATATATATATATATATATATATATATATATATATATATATATATATATATATATATATATATATATATATATATATATATATATATATATATATATATATATATATATATATATATATATATATATATATATATATACGTTACGACGGTTCCCGCCACCTGCCAACATCAACACATCCACCAGAGCCCATAGCAACAACAGGTATCCAGGCCAAGCCCAGCGCACGCGCGTGGAATAAAGCGATGAGCTACGCAAGTTTCACCTGACGTGGGAACGACGGAATCACGCCACCCGGAGGAACGCCGATTCAACAGGTTCAACCAATAAAAGGCGATTGACGAGTTTATTATATTTAGTTTATAAAGTGACAGTGTAGAATCTAGATTAGTTTTCGAATAAAAGTTTTTTTTATATAAAGTCTCGGCATCAAGGCTTAGCTTATATATATATATATATATATATATTCATATATATATATATATATATATATATATATATATATATATATATATATATATATATATATATATATATATATATATATATATATATATATATATATATATATATATATATATATATATATATATATATATATATATATGTATATATATATATATATATATATATATATATATATATATATATATATATATATATATATATACTAAGGTTTTTTTTTACACGGGGGATACGAGCCGTGTAAAAAAAACCGCGTTAATTGCGAAATCCGTGTAAAAAACCGTGTTAATTCCGAAAACCGTGTAAAAAACCGCGGTAATTCCGGAATCCGTGCAAAAAAAAAAACGCGTTAATTTCAAAAACCGTGTAAAAAAATATTGCATTACGATTTTTGAATTTTGTTTGTACGGATTTCGCAATTACATACCACGGTTTCTGCATTCATTCTAAGTCTTTTTGAATATATATTTTTTTTTCGAGAGTTGTCCTACTGGAGCTGTAGAGCTTGGTTCTCGGAAGGGCTCCCCGTCAGAATCACATACTACAATTTTCAGACGAGACAGGCAATGTCGCCCAATAAAACACTGCATTAGGCCAATTGTAGCGGGCTGTGATTCTGAATGTGATATTCATTGCACGGTTCAGGTATGTGCGGACGTAGGGACTCACGATCGCATGTATCATCGCGAAGGGTTCGAGCATTTATATTTGGTGTACGGCTCAGATGCTAAATGAAAGTGAGATCTTCCATATGACGAGTTCCCGGTGATGTCGCCGTAGAGCGTGTGGTCTAGTGGATATGAGCTTTATTTTTTTGATTGGTCCAACTGAATGTATGGACCTAAATTACTAGAATGAAGGCTAAAGATTTCCCGACGTGACCGATTCATGATCGCGCGCGTTTGCGGATTCGCGTTCGTAACTTCGTAAGTACTAAAACGTTCACATAATTACCGGAGTGTTATCAAGTTTGCGCGATAGCGGGCATAGGTGTGCGTAGATGATCGCGAAGGGCTTAAGCGTTCGTATGTTGACGTGTTTGTCGCGTGTGCTCGCGTGTATGTGACTTCGCGTGTATAAATGCGATTTTGAAACCCTGCGGCCATTCATATATTCGCGGACCGTCATTCTGATATTTAGTTTGGTGTACGGATCACATTCTGACAGGGAGTAAGTTATCCCATATCACTAGAGTTCCCGGTCATGTCTCCATGGAACGTTTTGTCTAGTGGATATGGGAGCAATTTTTTTTAATTCTTCAATTTTATTTATTTTTTTTTAAATTAACATGGACCTAGACTGTTGATACCGAGGATAGAGACTTCCGGACGATTCCGATTCAAGATGGCGCGAACGCGGGAGTTTGTAGATTAACGCTTGAGATCGCGTTGGTAAGTTTATGAGCGCTGAGACCTTAACCTTATCACCGGGGTATAATCATGCTTGCGAGTTGGTGTTTAGAAAATCGCGAGGGGTTCTAACGTTTGTACGCTAACGTGATTTTCTAACATATTTGCGTGTGTTGTGTGTTCTTGAATGGTCGCGCGAACCGTGAGTCTGATATTAAATTTTCGGTGTGCGGCCAGAATTCTGGCAGAGAGTGGGATCCCTTATATCGATAAGCTTCCCGGTTATGTCGCCATGAGACGTGCCGCCAAATAGGTATGAGCATATTTGCCCAATTGGTCCAGCTGAAGGCATGGACCCAGGCTTCTGGGATCAAGGGTAGACCACCGAACGTGACCGATTCGTAATCGCGCGCGCGAGGGCATTTTTGTAGGTTCCCGCTTGAGACCGCGTTTGAGAATGTGTGAGTGTTAAGATGTTGGCTATCACCATCTTTGCTGACCCAGCTGAAGGCGAGAGTAGAATGGCAGTATAGGATTCGAAAAGAAGAGATAAAAGACAATATATGAGAGACGCAATAGATAAAACAGGTACAAGATACAGCTAAAGTTATGATCATAACATGAAAGACATACATTAGTACTTCAAACACTACTAATACTTGAATACCCAACCACCACACATAGCACATCCTTTCTCAATTATCTATTTGTTACTAGTTGATTGTTGTTTATGAGCGGGTGAATAGAAGAAAGATAAAGAACAGAAAAAAGGCTCCTATCAGCCCTCCCGATCTCCTCGATACACCACTATCGAGGCGTATTGTAATCAACATCTTGAAGTGGGCTTCTTATATAAATAAAATCTTGCGTCATAATGATTGATGGATTATTGACATAAGAACTAATTAACCTCTAGTAGTAGCACTTGGTGCAAATAGAAACCAAAAAGAGCGAAGGGTCCTTATATTTAGATAATTCTATTTAGTCTATTGTGGCCTGATGATGTTTACAATACCGTCAATCCTCCTGCGAGAGGGATAAAGAAATAGATATTAATAGATAATAGAATAGATAAGATAATAGATAACACAGAAATAGATATTACATGCATCTAAACTACTTTTAGGTGTTTGGTGATGTGGTTCACGTGGATTGGATTTCTTCAAAAACGACGTGTTTCAGTTTATTAAGTTGATCTAGTTGAGCATTAACTAGTGGCTGAACAGTATGTTTAAGAGAAGGTTCCATCCATAAGAGATTGTCATCTCTGTTTCTGAAAACAGCGAATCCGATTCGTTATAAATGAGTGTCACTCGTCATCTTCACGAGCCAGAGCGACAGAGCGATTTAAGAGATAAAAACACCCACCTTCAGTCTGATCATCTCTTATAGATGACAGTCCATTGACCCGAATCGAATGACTCGATCACTATGCTCAAGATCAAATGAGTCCCCGAACAACCGAACCAGCATGTTCCCCCATTTGAAAGTAGAAACATTCATATCAGCCGCCCGCCAAAACACTCGATCGAATGATTATTAGTCATGAGATTCAGAGGTCAATGAACCAGCACTCGCTCGGATCTCCCACTCTTATCGACCAAGCAAGAGTACGCGCCCATTAGGCTCATCACCCAAGCCCAGGGTCATTCTAAGTCTTTTTAAATATGTACAAAAAACTTAGAAGATTTTTGAACAATGTAGACGAATCTTGAAGATTGAAGTCGGCACTTGAAGGATATGGGTGTTTTCAGAACAGGATTAACGCCTAGACGCCAAATGTCGATGCCTGACATCATTTTGAAAACTAAGATGGCACCTTTCGGTTAAGTGAAATTCTCTAAAACCCAATCAATATGGGTATTGTCGGAACGGGCTTGATGAGTGTATAATAGAGATCAATGCCCGAAGATATTTTGTAATACATGATGACTACTTCCGGCATAAGAAAATTTTATATAGCTCAGACAATATGGAATGTTTTGGAACCGGATGACTAAGCAGTTTCCAGATGTCTACATCTGAAGCCATTTTAAGATCCAAGATTTCAACTTACCGAAAATACATATACACTAGGTTTTTTTTACACGGGTGATACATACCGTATAAAAAGTGATGCCAGAGATCGAAGTCAGATGGCATTTTGAAACCAAAGATGACGATTTCCGATTTTGTGGATAATAATAAAAAAACCCATGAGAATTTTCGAAATGGGATTAGGGCGATGTCTGGCCCATAAACCATTGTTTCTTAAACCAAATAATAATTATTTTATCAATTCTAATGGATTGGATTTAGCCCGGTCTGATTAAGTCAAATTCTTGGGTTTAAATTATGACTGAAATCTTACTTTTATGCATAAACACTAAAGAAATTCAAGCAAAACGTAACAAATGTTTGAAAATGGCTATAGTTATTACGAAAACCACCACCACTGGAACCGTTCCAACAGCGCTTAGAAAAGAAAAACCAACTTAATCCACCTAGCAGTGAGATGAGACATTTCTTACACATATCACTGTTGGAGCATTTATTAGTTTGCAGAATTTACGCGAAGTAGGCACACAACAGTTTCTTGTCTGCACGAATAAAACCTCGAATAAACTGAATAAACTATCAAAAATCAATAAAACGAACAAAATAAAAAAAGGAGCGAAAAACGAAAAAAAGGCTTTCAAATTCATAAAATGAATAGAAAGATTAATATAAATAAAATTAATTAAATACGTAAATCAAATTAGATTAGCTCATTAAATGGAAAATTAGGCAATATTTAAAAATAGTGATAAAAATAATAGAATAAATTAAATTGACTCAAACTAACAAATTGAAGAAAAAAAAATGAAATGAATCAAATCAAACGAATCAAATGAATAAAAGGAATCAAATGAATCAAATGCATCAAATGAATCAAATAAATCAAATGAATCAAGTGGATCGAATGAATTTAATGAATCCAGTGAATACAATGAATCATGAATTGAATAAAATTAATAAAACAAAAAATTAATGAATTGAAGATGAAAACAAAGGAATCAAATAAACAAAACGAATAGAATTGGTAAAATGCAGGACAAAATGAATTAAATAAAATTAAGCGATGTTAAAAAGTTATAAATTTATATGTCCTATATATGTTTTGTCTAGAACTATCAGATAATTTGTTTTTTTTTGCTTCGATTATAGAAGTTTCAACCTTAGCGTCATTTGCTGCTTTTTCGGCATGCTCTTTAAAAATATTGCTAAAACTAAGCCCGACCTTACGCTTACGGATTTATTCTGAAGCCCACATTTTCATTTTTGGCGTTTTTTCGTGCATTGATTTCGTTATTGAGAATTTCACTAAATCGGATGTCGCCATCTCGGATTTCAAAATGGCGCCAAACATCGATCTCTAGCACCTACTCATGAAAACCATTCCGGAATTAACCATATTGATTGAGTTTTAAAGAATTCCGCCAAAGCGAAAGTTACCTACTTGGTTTTCAAAATGGCCACAGACATCGATATCTGACGTCCACTCATCCCATGTTGATGGGGTTTAGAGAATTTCTTTGAACCGGAAATCGCCATCTTAGTTTTCAAAATGGCCACAGATATCTGACGTCTACTCATCCCATGTTGATAGGGTTAAGAGAATTTCTTTGAACCGGAAGTCGCCATCTTGGTTTTCAAAATAGCCTTAAACATCTATATCTGACGTCCACTCATCAATCCCGTTCCAAAAATACCCATATTGATAGTTTTAGAGAATTCCACTGAACCGGAAGTCGCCATCTTGGTTTTCAAAATAACCTTAAACATCGATATCTGACGTCTACTCATCAATCCCGTTCCAAAAATACCCATATTGATGGGGTTTAGAGAATTCCATTGAACCGGAAGTCGCCATCTTGGTTTTCAAAATGGCCTTAAACATCGATATCTGACGTCCACTCATCAATCCCGTTCCAGAAATACCCATGTTGATGGGGTTTTAGAGAATTCCATTGAACCGGAAGTCGCCATCTTGGTTTTCAAAATGGCCTTAAACATCGATATCTGACGTCCACTCATCAATCCCGTTCCAAAAATACCCATGTTGATGGGGTTTGGAGAATTTCATTGAACCGGAAGTCGTCATCTTGGTTTTCAAAATGGCCTCAGGCACAGCGTCTACTCGTTAATACTGTTCCAAAAGCAACCAAATTGTTGACGTGCTAGAAGGAACCCTTTTCCACTTTTTCAAAAATCTTTAGTCTTTGAATAAAAGCAAAATCCGCGCAAAAAAACTTGATTAAAAATCGTCTAAGTCATTTGCCTTCAATGGGACTGCGAATAACCGTGTTAATTGCAAAATCCCTGCAAAAAAAACTTGATCAAAAATCGTCTGTCTTTTGCCTTTATAAGGACTTAGAACATTTTTGCGAAATCCGTGCAAAAAAGCTTGTTGAGAAATCGTCTAAGTCTGTTGCCTTTAAAAGGACTTAGAATATTTTTGCGAAAAACCGTGTTAATTGCGAAAACCGTGCAAAAAAAACCGCGCTAATTGCGAAAACCGTGTAAAAAAAACCGTGCAAAAAAAAACCGTGCAAAAAAACCGTGTAAAAAAACCTTCTCGTCTCTTGATGTAGTCTGATAACTATTTCTGATTATGATGAGCTTTTTATTTTCGCACGAGTGTAGAACGACTTTGTTTCTACTTACTTGAAGTCAGCGGCGTAGCCAGAAATTCGGTTTGGTGGGGGTTTGGTTAAAATCGATCATACTGTCCAAACGGCATAATTCCGAAACCGTAATTTTCGAAGTTTTAAAATTATGCAAAATTAATTTTTCAGAAAATAGTAACAGAGTTCGTGTTTATAGCGAATTTGTTGAGACTTTATTGTAGTCATGAATATTAACCTGAGAAAATTCACCATAAATACTTCTTGGACGATATACCGTCAAAATTATTTTATCAAATGATGCGCTGTTTAACGTTTGTAAAACTCATCGAAGATACTAACCCTCCGAAATTGGCGGTTTCAAAATGATGCTATCTTGACCTTAAATTACTGTTTTTAAACATTTGACCTATACATATAATTGGTCATACAACAAAAATCAAATGCTCATCGAAATCGATCAGAACCTGCTAGAATCGAATGGAAATCGTCATTTTTCATAAATTTCTCTCTACATTCGGAAAGTGTTATCCTCGTTATTAATCATATTACGTTTTCGTCTCAACTCGACGCATTCCCAAAATAAAAACCTGTTTTAATCTACCTAGTGGTGCAATTGTGCTTGTCTCATTTGTCCAGACTACGATTCCATGGCTGGTTATGTTCAATACAATGGTGGAAATGAATATTACATGTTCAGTACGATTTGCACATACATACAATGGATCGACAGCCGCGATCTTGAGATACTATTTGATACTGGAACATCGTTTGAAACCAGCGGCGGATCATGGAGAAAGATCCGGGAGGTCCAGGTCCTGCCGAAAATTTTCAATTTAAGAAATTTTAAACATATGACACTCGGCCCTCCACTCGACACTCGATTAGATTGACAAATTTTAGAGTGAATGAGAAAGACAAAAACAATTTAGCAAATGTTGAAAGTTATGCATTTTTTTTTGGTGAGCAGTTCTATGTTTCATAGACATTAAATCAATTTTAACTTCGCTTTCTATTAAATAAAGACCCTTATTATAGTACATCTCTACAAAAACGAGCTCAATTTGAAAAGAAATCTGAGGATTATGATTGATTACAGAACTCTGGAATTTTCTATTGGAATGTTTTCAGGTAGGAATTTGATATTGATGCTATTAGACAGCTGTGAAATCAAGACCAATAGATCAGTTACATATCAGGACCCCATTTCGACAATTTATCAAAAGTCCTCATGATGTTTACAACAACAGGTTATCAATGTACGGATCAGATAATTGTTATTGTAATATTGAGTTAAATCAGTCTGCATCAATAAATTTTCAACTTCAATCCAATATTTTTTATGGGTGTGGTGTTAAACCCCAAAACCTGCTCTTGGCTACGCCGTTGCTTGGAGTTATTTATTTCGCTTTTCATTTTCCGATATGTTTCAGATCGATCCGATGGTCAGAAGTTAGAAAAATTGCAGTCAGAAGGTTCGCACAAATGAACATTTTTGCACTGATAAGTTATCAAGTTCCTTCCAGACAACTTGGAAGTGTTCTGTGATTATTTCTAGCGGTTGTAGATAGAAAAATGAAATACAAAATTCGTTTTATCGAAATAATGTTTAGCTTATTTCAATGGATTATTACTATATTGAACAATAAATAGGCGACAAAGAGTAATCAATAAACAACAAGCCATAACTTTTAAAGTATTCAAAATAGATATTTAATGTCTTTAGTAAAGTTATTCGCAAAAGTAAGAGCTACAAATTTGCTGAAGACATCATTTCGATATAATCACTTCCAAGAAAATTTGTGAAAATATGTCACTCATAGGGGGATTAATCAGCAAAAGCACAATACCAAAAGAAAGGGCATATTACCTCCATTAAATTCTCCGAAGATACTATTGACCTAAAATAAGCCGTTTTGGCGTTAATAATAGATTACATGTTTTTGGTCATATTTCTGGCAATGAGAAATGATAAAAATCTTTCGTCCGCATTTAATGTTAAATATCTCTTTGGGGCCATGCATAAATGACGTAGCATTTTGGGGGGTAGGGAGGGTATACCAAATTTGTGACGAAGTGTGACGAGGGGGAGGGTAGGGTCAGAAGTTGTGCGACGTAGCATTAAGTTTAAATTTTTTTGACGGGCACCCGTTAATTCTGGGGGCAGATCACTTGTGATGCATGTTTAAAAATCAGCTAAATTAAATGCATTTCTTTCCATCAAAATAAAAATTCAAAATGTATTTTGCGTTGCGTACAGTGTATTTTGCGTTGCGTGTAAGACGTCAAAACCCTACAAAAAATCAGTCCTACATTCAATAAAACGTCGAACAAAGTGAATCAGCGTAGGACATTTGTTAAACAAAATTTTCGGCGAGGGAGTGCAAAGTTGATGCAAAAATGGAAATTAAATGCATTTTTTCTAATTTGATGCAAATTTGTTATATATTTCTAGAGTGATCTGCCCCTAGTATTAATTAGATTAATTAGAGAAAACAATTTAATGTTCCTCCATTCCCAAGTTGCTTTTCATGCGGTTTTTCATTTTGTAAATTTTACTGTTCGAGGAATGGCAGGCTCGCAAAGAAATTGAAAGATTTTTCATGCGGATTTAAATTTCCACATTAGTTAGCTAATATTGCTAACTAGTAGACTTATTTTGGTAGCTGAATTAAATTTTCTTTCGGATTCAATCAAAGAAAATTTAGTTATTTAGTTGAGGTTATACCACAGACTAACAGACATAACACTATGAGGGAATTCCCTAAAAAACATCGATCCGACAATTTTCGCAGAACACTAGCTCCACCTTTTATTCACGGTCCCAAACACTCAATTACTGGTGGGTTTCCCCTCAGGTTTGGGAATAATTTTCACTAATGGTCTATCCCCCATATGCTTGTTCATATGTCAGTGGCGCCATAATTTCAAATGTGGCCACAGTCCCAACTGTAAATATATTTAAAATGACCGTTAAAGCGGGCGAAGCTTTGTTTTTGAGTGTTATGTCTGTTAGTCTGTGCGTATACTTCCTAAAATCGTTGACCGCTGCAGGATTGTGAACTTCTTTTCATGCTATATGACATGTAAAATGCTAAACAAAACTATCCACATTATATTTGTCATAAAATGGGCTTGTTTAGTAGGCAATTTGCTGTTATAATGAAAATGTTGATAAAAGTCGTCAAACATTTTGAAAGGACATATATTTAAAAGAATTGAAAAACATATGTAATTTTTTCATCTCCCTGTCGCGTTGTATGGGGGGGGATTAGTAAGATGCTACGTCATTTACAAGGGGGAGGTTAGAATTTTGTGACCAAATGCTACGAGGGGGGAGGGAGGGGTCGAAAATCGCCAGAAAAAAGCTACGTCATTTGTGTACGGCCCCTTTTGATAATAGTCCGATTTCAACAATCTATAGCTTGTTCGAAAGGTATTCGTTATAGATGTCTAAAAACATATAAATTGTTAATCTATATTGTCAATTTCGGCAGATAATTTAAAAACCTGTTTTAATCCACCTAGCGGTGCAATTGTGCCTTTCTCATTTCTCTGAACTATGGCACGGAGGCTTTTTATGTTCAACATAATTGTGGAAATGTCCATTACATTCTTAGTACACTTTGCACTTATATACACTTATATACACTGCACTTATATACAATGGCATGCCAGCCACGAACTTGATGAGCTACGTGTCGACGGTGAAACACTTGAAAGAAAAAAATATCATACTCCATTAGCCTAATCAGCATTAGATCAATGTTATCTGCTTGCTAACTCATTTTGTCATGCGGGGGTGGGTATGTGAGGAGGGCGAAAGTCCCATGAACGAACGACTCCCCAGCTTAAATTGGTATGCTTTGTGATATCAGGAATCAGTAGCGTCTGGCTCAAATGGCACGTTCTCCATGTTGATCGGAGATTTGTGCCTTGCCAAGAATCGTCTTTTCATCATTTTCCTGATGGGAAGGATTGGGGAAGTGGTAAGGTTAGGGGTAAGGAAAACAACGACACAGAACAATTAAAACAGAGCATTCTGCACCCCTGGAGTGATGCTGAACGATCTGCAGGTGCTACAACAGCAGGAATAAAACTTCCAACCCCCGGAGGGACTTAGAACCTCTACTCAAACAGTGAGCGGATATATCAACACCCCCGAGGGGATATTGAGATAACAGAACGACAACACCCCCGAAGAGATATTGTCATTCAAATACGGCTTAAAAACTATAGCTCTTTACCACACTGGGTTTAAACAATTTTCGCCGGAAATACAAAAGATCGGTCATCGATACTGCAAAAATACCGCTGTATCTTCGCTGTAATCGACTTGGCCCTTCAGAAATTCCAAGCAAGCTAGGGCGGTTGCATCAACACCCCCGAAGGGATATTGAGGCAACAGAACGACAACACCCCCGAAGGGATATTGTCATTCAAATTCGACTTAAATCGATTTAGGTTTATAAACCTTCGCCGTGACTTTTTGAAAGCCATAGTTCAGTTTATAACCATGCCTTGCTAGAAAGTCCAGAGATTGATCGTCGATACTGCAAAAACACTGCTGTATTTTCTCTGTAACCGACTTGGTTCTCAGAATTTCCCAGCAATCTGCCCGCGAACCAGTATTTTGAAAATCTAGCCTCATCAAAACGTCAGAGCTCCGCAAACATTCCTTGGAATTCCAAGGAATGTAAAGGAATATCTTATTCTGACGAAGGCTATATGGTTCGACAATAAAACGGAAGTCTCCTGCTTTCCTACTTATCATCTCCAATTTCTGTTTCAGCCAGATACAGCTTTGTTCGTTATCCGGAGAGAACCAAACAATGCCATACCATAAGCCAAATCCACTGAAGCTGGGGATGAAGGAGTCAGGTGGGGTTGAAAAGAGACACCCATGAAGATCTTTTAACAGATCGTCCTTCAGTGCAACCGTAAAGTGACCTTTCTCCAACCTTGCTTGTACTCGATGGTTATTGAGACACAAAGGCTCTATACCATGAGTCGAAGCATTGTTTGGAGAAGCACCACTGCGGTTGCGCTTTTTTCTTTGATTTTTATCAAAATTTTTACCCCTGTTTATGGGTTTAGAAAGAGTCCGCTCCTCACTACTATCAGTGTTTACACCTGATGTTGCAGGAAGAGACTCAAGTTTCGATTCCATTTTACCAAAAAAAATTATCGAAAAGCTGAAAAAAAAAGTGGAGGTGACCTGCACGCAGCAACGGTTGGATCCAAAAGAGTGGGAATTTGCACTGTGGAAAGTTCCGCACAATAAAATCAGTTTTGCACTACCACTTATTCAAAACTGAAATTCAACACATTAGAACCGCAAGAATATGCTACGTCTAGTAGAAGTACACTGACAGCTAGGAAGATCGAGAACAAACACCAACCACAATAGATTAGTGTGCCTACGATTTCAGTCTACCAAGCACATACAGAAAGTATCTAGATCTGAAATTTGTAGTACACTGTCGATCAAAATTTCCGAAACAGCCCTGTAAAAGCTGCATGAACAAGGGAACACGGAAGTATATACGGAGAGAGCACGACGGACATTAAACATTTGAGTGACTGAAAGTGTCACCAAGTGATGACTTCTCAATGACACACAAACTAACTACCGTCGTGTGTCTCCGAAGATGTCCGGGAACCCGAGCCAATCCAACTATTTCATACCTGTTCCAAAACATCTGAACGGCAGCGCACCACTGTTGATGAGATTTATTCTCAATCTGTGCTTGTTTTCGTAACCCTCCAAAGCACAACACCGTCGCAAAAACAACACAGCGAAGGAATCCCCCAGTAAAAGCATTTACTGCTTTTATTTTTTAGCGCACCTCACCATACTGCTCCAAAGACAGTGCTGCGTATTTGAGGATCCAGAAACAAAATTAGCCTCACTCTTGGCCGCACCCATACTTGAGACAATATTCGCTCAACAGTACACGTACGGCACAGGAATTGAGCTCGACGAACTGAGTCGAATGGGATATGACACTCGGCCCTCCGGGCCGGGATTAGGTTGACGTTTTTCAGAGTGATTGCATAACCTTTCTATATGAGAAAGGCAAAAAACTGCAAAAAACGGCATTTTTACGCATTCAAACATTCATATCTTAAATTAAACATCAGAATCAAAAACAAATTAATAGCGTTCATTCTGTTTTTTAGTTCTTTCATTTAAAATTGGTTTAGATAAGATCGGTTCAGCCATTGCTGAGAAACACGAATGAGAATTTGTCCGTTACACATACACACACACACACAGACATTGTCCCAAATCGTCGAGCTGAGTCGATTGGTATATAAGACTCGGCCCTCCGGGCCTCGGAAAAAATCTTGAAAGTTTGAATTTTATACATTTCTTCTATACATTTCTTTTATAAGAAATGTAAAAATATGCTTTATATCGTTATTTATAAGTTTGTCATTCCCTCCGTATCGCAGCTTGTTTCCCTTCCTGACAACAGTACATCCTGCTCTCCCCGCGCTTTTTGCGGTGATAGTGATTATCGAGCCCGCAGTCCTGAAACTTGGAATGCAGCACGACACCTCTCACATGACACTGATGGTTTGCGGATTTACTATCAGAACGCGAGAGGGCTTAAGACGAAAATTGATGACGTGTATTTAGCTGCTGTGGACGGTGACTACGATATTTGCGTCTTCACCGAAACATGGCTCGATGCGCGTATAACGTCAGTGCAGCTTTTCGGCGATGCTTACACCGTATACCGTGCGGACCGAAATAGTGGCAACAGTATTCGCGGAAGTGGAGGAGGAGTTTTGATTGCTGTTTCCACCGCATTTGCCTCATGTGAGATTGATGTAGGTAGTTTAACCAGTGTTGAGGCTGTTTGGGTTAGAATTACAACTCCATCGAGGAACTTTTATATTGGTGCTGTCTATATTCCTCCTGAAAAGCGACTCGAGAAATTGTGTTTCTATTGAAAATAGGAAAATAATGTTAACTAACATTATTATGATGGTTTACATGTAAAACACCACTAAAACGAACATAGTATAGCCATAATTGGTGTAATTATTCTATATAGTCATTGCCGCATTTTCAGAAGTATTATGAATATGAATTGTTGCAGGGGTCCCATGGAACTTTAGTCGATGCCTTTTGGAGAAAGTGTTTTTATGAAAATCTACGACTGATTAAGTGAATAGATACTTTATTTGAGACATTCTATGTTGACTGACTGAATATTTTACGTTTATAATTTAAATATTGGGTTTGGGAGGGACTATTCAAACGTTTTGAACAGTTGTTAACATTTTGTAAATATATGGTGGGGTCTTCTCCTCACGTATTGGGATTACATGTTGCTACCATTGCGGTCAATTACAGTGGCCCAGTACGATAATTGAGGAGGAAATTACGTTTCCCGTTAAATCTGATACCTCTAAGTGTCGTTTTCGAATCATCTTTTCACATAATTGGGTGCAGCGAACTCAAGCGTGTCTTCGCTAAATAACAATTTCATGCACTCAATATATTGCCTGGCAAATAGGGTTTTTTGGCAGGAAATTTTTTAGAATAGTGGATTAATTGGTTTCTGAGATTTCGTGGTCGCCGTGTAAGAACTTTTCAACGCATGCACGCATTTTTAGAATACCTTTATAAAAAAAATGTCATCGTTATAAGAATGTGTTTTCCCGACTGAGATTCATCGCATTGTAAATGCTATAATATAGGGGGAGATTAGTGCAAATGCGTAACCGTGGGTGAATGGAGAACAGTGAGTCTAATTATGTAAGGACTTGGGCATGGGTTAGTTCGGGCAAGAGTACAGGACTGGCACCTAAGAAATATGTAGTTATTTAGAATTTTTTATGGATATTTAACTCGACCAAGCACACCGGACCTCAGAACCCTTTCGTGTCGATGCAGTCGGTTTAAGTTGAACCAGATGGACATTCGGTTCGAGAAAAATTTATGGGGAATCGTGGATAAATATTTCTTTTGTCCTTTACGGGCAGAGATTATTTTTGTAAAACACTAAAACGCCTTCTCCCGTCTCGCTACTCAGCATAATGATGATAGAAAAAATTGAGGATCGTAACAAATATGAAAATTGGCTAGAACAGGGATACAGTAATGTTTCGATTATAATACGTCTAGTTGTATATAACATAGGGATAGATGTAAATATGTATAAAACAATATTTAAGTACATGCATATATAGTCATTTAACTACATACATACTGATTTAATTATGCATACTAAGATACGTACATATACATATGTATATACATGTTACTATGTTTTAATTACCGCAAGGTTCTACTGTATCGATTTTGTTGGCTATTTTCGGCAAATTTGAGACTAAGAGAAACGAAAGCAATGAAATTGAAAGACGGATAGGTATTCTAGAGCGAATCAGTTATAAACTTAGAACGGAAAACTAGAACTAGGCAGGCTCATATGGGCATGATCGAAAGGAAATGTGAAGAATTTTTTGCCTTCTGCAGAGTAGGAGTTGGGCGTTTCACCCAAGTCTACCGCATGGTCTATGGTAGAACATAACTCATCATCATGTTTTACCGCCGACGCCGGCAAAAAATTCTTCACAAATCCTCGCCTAGAACGACCATGCGATCATTCTTCTCCCTTTCTGCTAGCATCAAGCCGTGACGTATGCATTCAATCGACACCAAGCTATCGGTGTCGCACCGATCCTATTGTGATTGAACTACTTATTTATTTTTTCGTTCCGCACACACGGATGGCTGATAGCAATTAATGACACAGCTCAGCTAGCAGAAATCGAATTTTTATCTACTTTTTTACCAACTAGTTTATATGTTACTATGTTTTAATTGCCGCAAGGTTCTACTGTATCGATTTTGTTGGTTATTTTCGGCAAATTTGAGACTAAGAGAAACGAAAGCAATGAAATTGAAAAACGGATAGGTATTCTAGAGCGAATCAGTTATAAACTTAGAACGGAAAACTAGAACTAGGCAGGCTCATATGGGCATGATCGAAAGGAAATGTGAAGAATTTTTTGCCTTCTGCAGAGTAGGAGTTGGGCGTTTCACCCAAGTCTACCGCATGGTCTATGGTAGAACATAACTCATCATGTTTTACCGCCGACGCCGGCAAAAAATTCTTCATAAATCCTCGCCTAGAACGACCATGCGATCATTCTTCTCCCTTTCTGCTAGCATCAAGCCGTGACGTATGCATTCAATCGACACCAAGCTATCGGTGTCGCACCGATCCTATTGTGATTGAACTACTTATTTATTTTTTCGTTCCGCACACACGGATGGCTGATAGCAATTAATGACACAGCTCAGCTAGCAGAAATCGAATTTTTATCTACTTTTTTACCAACTAGTTTATATGTTACTATGTTTTAATTGCCGCAAGGTTCTACTGTATCGATTTTGTTGGCTATTTTCGGCAAATTTGAGACTAAGAGAAACGAAAGCAATGAAATTGAAAGACGGATAGGTATTCTAGAGCGAATCAGTTATAAACTTAGAACGGAAAACTAGAACTAGGCAGGCTCATATGGGCATGATCGAAAGGAAATGTGAAGAATTTTTTGCCTTCTGCAGAGTAGGAGTTGGGCGTTTCACCCAAGTCTACCGCATGGTCTATGGTAGAACATAACTCATCATCATGTTTTACCGCCGACGCCGGCAAAAAATTCTTCACAAATCCTCGCCTAGAACGACCATGCGATCATTCTTTGTATATACACAGATACATGCATACATATATGGATATATAAGCCTGATATAATCGAAACCTTACTGTAATTGAATTCTGTTATAATATGAATGTGAAATAGCACAGTCGCAAGAAAAAGTATTCGCGAGTAAGGACTAACACTGCGACTACTATGTTTACCGTATCCATTAATAATCGATTGATACGCTTTGGATCTAGGAGACAAAAAAGAGATTAGAAAGAGATAGAAGCGGATTCAATGCGAAATTTTCCACTATGACGTGGGCTCTAACGCGAAAGTCAGATAATTTTCCATAGAATTGAACAGACTCGATGACACGACATTACACGTTCTCTGAAACAAACGCGTCAAATATGTATGTATGTAGGAGTGTAAGCTTGTATGTATGAATGTATACCTGTATGTGTGGCTGTGCATAGGAGCAATGTATCCCTAAGCAACATAAAAAGACAGTCTCTGACCCGCCATAACGCTCATAGGAAGCCGGGTGCGCGGTCATAGGTGCATAAAGCTCTGCACTCACTGACATGTGCAACGGTGAGACGGTAGGCGTACAGTTAATTCCCATAGGTTATAAAAATAGGTTATTGAGACAGCCCGATAGCACACTGATAAATAACAATAACATTAGTGCAAATATATACACAATATTGTGCAATGGTTCAATCACCGTCCAATGATCGTTGATTCAATGCTTATGATTACTTAGGATCCTTGCTATGTTCTGTGCTTGCCATGAAGATAGAAAATATATGTAATTGCTTAGTGGGAACGCGAATCTCTGTAATATAAGGTATTTCGCATTGAATCCGCTTCTGTCTCTTCCTAATACTTTTTCCTACAACTGTGCTGCTTCACATTCATCTTAAAAAAGAATTCGATTATCCATGCTCTAGTCAATATTGGTGATTATAAGGATATGGATCAGGCAAATATTCAATATAATAATAATCCATTTAAATAAGCCAAACATTTCGATAAAGCGAATTTTGCATTTCATTCTTCTATCTACAACCGCTAGAAATAATCACCGAACTATTCCAAGTTGTCTAGAAGGAACTTGACAACTTATCGGTGCAAAAATATTGATTTGCGCGAACCTTCTGACTGCAATTTTTCTAACTTAGAGCCATCGGATCGATCTGAAACATATCGGAAAATAAAAAGCGAAATAAATAAATCCAAGCAATGGCGTAGCCTAAAGAAGGCTTTGGGGTTTAGCACCATACAACCATCTACCCCCCCTCCCCCACACCCAAAAAAAATTAGTGGATTTAAATTAAAAATTTATTGATGCTGACTGATTTAATAGAATATTATAATAAGAATTTTCTGAACCGTACTTTGATAACCTGTTGTAAACATCATGAGGGCTTTTGAAAAATTGTCGGAATGGGATCCAGATATGTAACTGATCTATTGGTCCTGATTTCACAGTTGTCTAATAACATCAATATCAAATTTCTGCCTGATTCCAATAAAAATTCCAGAGTTCTGCAATCAATCATAATCCTCAGATTTCCTTTCATATTGAGCTCGCTTT
The DNA here is from genome assembly GCF_030247195.1 of Topomyia yanbarensis. NCBI lineage: Eukaryota > Metazoa > Arthropoda > Insecta > Diptera > Culicidae > Topomyia > Topomyia yanbarensis. The sequence continues at coordinate 216,658,368 of NC_080671.1, read as the reverse complement.
TGAAGAGATATACCGTAATTATGATCTTTATTCGATAGGAAGCGAAGTTGATTCAATGTCTATGAAACATAGAACTGCTCACCAAAACATTGCATAACTTTCAACATTTGCTAAAAATGTTTTTGCTTTTTTCAGTCAGTCTAAAAATCGGTAGCCTAACCTTGGCGCGGACGGCCGAGTGTCATATGCCATTCGACTCAGTTCGTCGAGATCGGAAAATGTCTTTGTGTGTATGTATGTATGTGTGTGTATGTGGAAAATATGTCACCTCTGTTTCTCAGAGACGGCTGGACCGATTTGCCCAAACTTAGTCTCCCTTTTCTTTATTTTTTTAACTACAGTAAGGAGGCCATTACAAATTTATTCTAAAACAATAGTAAAGTTATTAATAAACGAAGACACACGCCAATTTTTTCAAATGATTTCTGTTTACATTTGCTAAGATTGTTACGTTTGAGATTTATGTATAACTTAATCTCTAATGAAAGGTACAACCTTCCCCTCGGCTGATTGGATTTCCGGTTCCGGGATTACGGGTTGAAGAGTGCGACCACACAGCAAATTCCCATATAAACTGAAATGAAAAAATTCTCAAAGGGAGGGGTAACGGAAAATTTCAAAATCAAATTTGTATTTTTGATGCCAAGTGACTTTAAAATGCATGAAACGTTGAGATTTGATGAAGCACCGAAAAATTTTTTTTGACGAAAATTGGCCTTGCTAATATAGAAAAAAAAATTAATTCAAGTTAAATTTAAAATCAAACTAGTTTAAAATTTCTTAACAAGTTGAAAATTTTCGGCAGGGCCCGGACCTCCCGAATCTTCCTTCTTGATCCGCCGCTGGTTTCAAGCGATGTTTCAGTATCGACACATAGTATCTCAAGATCGTGGCTGTCGATTCATTGTATGTACGTGCAAATCGTACTGAATATGAGCGACCGAAAATAAAAGTCGCAAAGACAGAACATGCTTCGGAAAACCCGCTTCAAATATATTAGAATATAAAAACCGGATATAAACTTCATTTCTTTGTAAAAGTCGGATAAAAAAAAACCTTCAGTAAAAAAACCGAGAAGAAATATATCCGCTTCTTACAAAGTAGTTTATGTTAGCCAACTTTTAATCTTGAACATCAAAATATACGGATGCTCCTACGAGCGACTTATTTATTTTAAAACGATTTTTATACTATAGGTTAATCCTTGCGAGTTTTATGGGTGAAAACTTTTTAAGCGAACAAATTATCATTATTCTGACTAACTGGAAGGGTGAAGTGAAGACATTTCAAAAAAAAAGAATCTTTGCCCACAAACAATTTGGGTTATATTTTCCGCGATTACCCAAGTTTTCTCGAATCAATGATCTATCTGATTCGGTTCGAATAGATCACACCGACCCGAAAAGGCAATTCAGCATTTCAAGAAGCTGCTGTACTTGAGCGAGCCAAATAACCATAAAAACAAGTCCTGAATACTGATCTATTTTTTAGTTGCCAGTCCAGCACTCCTTTCCTGAACTAGGTTCATACCAAATGTCAAAAGAGTCGACAACTAGCAGGATCCCTGTGTCCCCCAGCCAAGTGAATTGATCTACCCACTTGCGAGTAGGAGCACACATCTACCAAAACTAGCCAAGAAGACTTCCGAGCCAATGAGAATATACCTTGCCAGTCGAATGCCACAGGCCCGGCGTCATTCCGTACAGTTCCTGAAATTATATATGTATTAGTGCTAATTACAGATTTCATTTCAGTGGTAATAAGTGTCTCCATCCCTCTTGTAAAACTCGCTTACCGCTCCTCAACTCTTCCGGCATTTCATCGAAACCTCAATTTTCTTCTGAACTCGTATATGAGACGCTCAAGGAGCTTTACTGGAGCGAAAAAGACATTATATATCACTTTTTTTCGAGAGTTGTCCTACTGGAGCTGTAGAGCTAGGTTCTCGGAAGGGCTCCCCGTCAGAATCACATACTACAATTTGCAGACGAGACAGGCAATGTCGTCCAATAAAACACTGCATTAGCCCAATTGTAGCGGGCCGCGATTCTGAATGTGATATTCATTGTACGGTTCAGGTATGTGCGGGCGCAGGGACTCGCGATCGCGTGTATCATCGCGAAGGGCTCGAACATTTGTACGTGCTCGATCGCGTGTGCGTTTATATGTCGCGTGTGCTAACGTGTATGTAACTTCGCGTGTATAAATTCTATTTCATAACCGTGTGCCTTTCGCACATTCGCGTGTGTTCTAGAATGATCGCGCGCGGGCCGTGAATCTGATGCTTAATTTTTTTGTGCGGTTCAGATTCCAGAAGAAAGTGGGTTTTTCCATATCATTAGAGTTCCCAATCATGTCGCCGTAGAACGCGTGGTCTAGTGGATATGAACTTTATTTTTTTATTGGTCCAACTGAATGTATGGACCTAAATTGCTAGAATGAAGACTAAAGATTTCCAAACGTGACCGATTCATGATCGCGCGCGTTTGCGGGTTCGCGTTTGTAACTTCGTAAGTACTAAAACGTTTACACAATTGTCGGAGTGTTATCAAGTTTACGCGATCGCGGGCATTGGTGTACGTAGATGATCGCGAAGGGCTTAAGCGTTCGTATGTTGACGTGTTTGTCGTGTGTGCTCGCGTGTATAAATTCGATTTTGAAACCCTGCGGCCATTCATATATTAGCGGACCATCATTCTGATCTTTAGTTTTCGGTGTACAGTGTTATGTATTGTCGAATGACCCAGTAATAAGCGAGTACCACAGTGTACGCAAGTATGCGTGAGGATACGATGAAGTAAATAAATATAATACAGACGGTTGCTGGGCGATCGTTCTCAGTTTAGTGTACACCACCAAAACATACGCGTGTTATTCATTAAAGAGAACTGTCCCTCGGTTTCCATAGTTTACAGTGGCGACGAGGTGAAAATATATTAAAAAAAATTTTAAGTGAAAGTGATTGCAAAAAAAAAAAGAATTTAAGTGTTTTTCGCTGCTGATAGCGGGCGACTGAAAGGAGTGAACAGCAAGGGAGCAAGTGATTTGCTGTGGAATAAGTGCCGGTGAAAATAGGTGCGATATTGCACACGGCAAAGGAAAGGTAAATCGAAATCTGGGCCAAATTTATGTGCTTGTGAACGATTTTAATCACCATTTTGTGACGGTAGCAGTAATCTTGCAGGAGAATGGCTGTTGTTCCCAAACCAAAAGTAATTTCTGCGTGGATCCCTACCAAAAGACCATTTAGCAGAATTCATGCCGATTTCTTCCATTTTGAGCACAGAACATTTCTGTTAGTTATTGATAGCCATTCAAAGTGGATCGAGATTGAATGGATGAAACATGGAACTGATGCTAGGAAAGTTTTAAAGAAATTTGTTGGGGTATTTGCTAGATTTGGGTTGCCAGATGTAGTGGTTACTGACGGCGGTCCTCCGTTTAATTCTTGCGATTTTATAACCTTTTTAGAAAGGCAAGGAATCAAGGTGTTAAAAAGCCCTCCTTATAATCCTCCCAGTAATGGACAGGCAGAGCGATCTGTCAGGATTGTTAAGGATGTTCTCCAACGTTTTATGCTAGAGCCTACAATCAAAAGATTAGACATTAATGATCAAATTAATTTGTTTCTGATGAACTACAGAAATACTTGTTTGTCGTCAGATGGCAAATTCCCATCAGAGAGCATATTTTCTTACAAACCCAAAATGTTAATCGATTTGTTGAACCCCAAGTCTAATTACAAACAGCAATTAGCTGAACCACCACCACCAAGTGATAAACCGATACCAAAGATTTTTGAGCAAATTCAACCTAGTGAACCTGTAGATAAGTTGACGATGGGCGATGTGATTTATTACAAAAATCACAAATCCCAGGATTTCGCAAGATGGCTGAAGGCTCAATTCATAAAAAAATTATCGAAAAATTTATTCCAGATTGTGATTGGAAACGTTCGGCTCACAGCTCATCGAAACCAGCTAAAGGTGCCAAGTAAGACGATGGCTAAGGCGCGTGGAATTTTATTTCCTTCCGCTAGCACGGTTGTTACTGAAAACAATAGCGATAGTAAAAGCGCCAGTCGAAAGCGAGATTTTCGCGGTACGACGAGCGATGATGAGGAGGATGTTTTCCGAGGATTTCCGGAGAGGATCATCAAACGTAGAAGACTTTTCGAGTCATCGAGTGATAAACGAAGAAAAATTCAAACTCCTACTCTAAGGAGGTCGAACAGATTGAGAAGAGCGAATACGGAAAAGAATTTTATATATGCTAAGCGGTGAACTATTTTATTGTATTAAATTCTATTGCTATTGAATTTTATTATATTTTGTAAATAATTGAAAAAAAAAATGAAATAACCATTGAAAATTAAAATGAATTTATAAACATAAAAGGGGTAAGGATTGTTATGTATTGTGGAATGACCCAGTAATATGCGAGTACCACAGTGTACGCAAGTATGCGTGAGGATACGATGAAGTAAATAAATATAATACAGACGGTTGCTGGGCGATCGTTCTCAGTTTAGTGTACACCACCAAAACATACGCGTGTTATTCATTAAAGAGAACTGTCCCTCGGTTTCCATAGTTTACATACGGATCACATTCTGACAGGGAGAGAGTTACCCCATATCACCAGAGTTTCCGGTCATGTCGCCATGGAACGTTTTGTCTAGTGGATATGGGAGTTATTTTTAAATTTTATTATTTTTTTAATAATTAACAAGGACCTATATTGTTGGTACCGAGGATAGAGACTTCCGGACGATCCCGATTCATGATGGCGCGAGCGCGGGAGTTTGTAGGTTGACGCTTGAGATCGCGTTGGTAAGTTTATGAGTGCTGAGATTTTCACCTTATCACCGGGGTGTAATCATGTTTGCGAGATCGTGGGCGTAGGTTGCTTGGAAAATCGCGAGGGGCTCTAACGTTTGTGCGCTAACGTGATTTTATAACGTGTGTTCTTGAATGGTCGCGCGAACCGTGAGTCTGATATTAAATTTTCGGTGCGCGGTTAGAATTCTGGCAGAGTGGGATCGTTTATATCGATAGGGTTCCCGGTCAGTTCGCCATGAGACGTGTTGTCTAATAGGTATGAGCGTATTTTCTTAATTGGTCCAGCTGAAGGCATGGACCTAGGCTTCTAGGATCAAGGATAGACTTCCGGACGTGATCGATTCGTAATCGCGTGCGCGAGGGCATTTTTGTAGGTTCCCGCTTGAGACCGCGTTTGAGAATGTGTGAGTGTTAAAACGTTCATTATCACCATCTTTGCTGACCCAGCTGAAGGCGGGTGTAGAATGGCAGTATAGGACTCGAAAAGAAGAAATAAAGGACAACATATGAGAGACGTAATAGATTAGATAGGTGAAAGACATACATTAGTACTTCAAACTCTACCAATACGTGAATGGCCCACCACCACACAAAGCACATCCTTTCTCAATTATCTATTTGTTACTGGTTGTTTGTCGGCTATGAGAGGGTAAATAGAAGAAAGGTATAGAACAGAAAAAGGCTCATATCAGCCCTCCCGGCCTCCTCGATACATCACTATCGAGGCGTATTGTAATCAACATCTTGAAGCGGATTTCTTATATTTTTTTGAGGTCGCTAGACGTTCATTGAAAAATGCCTAAAACTCTGTAAATAATAAGTTAATACAAATATGCATGATGTTAAAATAAGACATGTGTAATATTCTACTTGCAGTTTGTTGTTCGTTCCTACTTATCTGATTCAATTGAGTATGGAAGTACATCTCAATTTTTCTAAAACCTGGCGACGTCTGATGGCAGCGAATAGTCATTGTTGACAGTAATGTTGCCCTTTTATGTTAAATTAACTCGGAGAAGTCATCAGAGGAATATGACGCATGAGACCGAAAATAAATAAAATAAAATGAAATAAAGTGTAGAGTTAGTACTGTTATTGAATATTAATTGAACCACACACATGTACCATGCAAGTAAACTACTTGGAATCGTCTAAATGCCAGAAAATGTTATATATTTACCATTAACGACAATTGCATTCCGTTAGAAGTTTCTCATGCTATGCTGGACGGGAATGGATGATTGACGTGCGTCGGTAAATTAATCGTACCTTCATTTATCCAATCCGAATAAATCGAATCAAATGCACGAATTGAACACCAGTAAAAAGTGACCAACGAATCCCAAGAAGGATCACCCACTATTCCATCATATAAGCCAGTTCTGCATCCATTCCCTGGTCCATATGTCACAAATACTCAGACGCCCACATACACAGATAGATACACGACTAGCACACAATTGTACACTAGTACCAAAAATTACAATTATTACAACACAACACAACTAATAGGGTTCTACTGTTATTTTTTTAATGCGCCTGTGCACGTTGACGAGGTCGACCGATAAATCGACACACAATGACTTCCACTGCGAGCCGTGCTCACAAAGACTGCCGTTAAGCTGTTGAACAACATCTGCATACACAGCCCACAGAAAAAGTCAATCCCTGGCGACCAGTCAATCGGCCACGACAGTGTGCACAGGCTCTTAGTTGACTGTTAGTTTGGGCTGGTGCAGAGTATGAAAAAACACAAAACATGAAAAAGGCCCATAAGCCCTCTCGGTCTCCTCGATGCACCACTATCGAGGCGTAATGCAATGACCATCTTAAAGCAGGTGTCTGTTCAAATATGCTTGAAGATGTTTGCGATACCGTTAAACCCGTCAACCTAGAAGAGGGAAAACAGACATTATATATCACTTTATACATATTCCCTAATCTTATAATCAACCTGACGATTCTAATGTTTTTTTGATGTGATCAACAAGAATACGTCAAACAACGGAGTAAAAACTGTAAAATAGGGGTTGAGGACAGCTTGAAGTAACATCTGATGTTGCTCCAAATGGATGTGATCCTGATGTGATCCATAAATGACTTGGATAGTTCCATTGAGCGTAGCTTGAATAGCTTACATAACTAGACTCACTGTTCTCCATTCCCCCACGAAAACAGCTTAGCAGCCATCATTTAATATCAAGTGTTTAAGTTTTCAGGCACGCATGCAAAATCTATCGAGACTTTTAGGTGTTTGCTGGAATGGAACAATAAAATAAAATTCAAATCGTATACAAAAATTCTTCTGAAGATGACAAATTTGAATCAAAAGTTTTTGCGGAAAATGCATTTTCCCCATAAATTGTCGTTCTGAACCACTGTCCATTGTATATCGATCGTGGTTGCTAGACCTATCGCAATAGGTACCACATCATTATCAGCACACATTATGATTTAGGAACATTTACCTTATCCAATAAAAATTATTGCCATTTCTAAATTCCTGTTTTCAATGGGGAAAAGTTAAACGATGCCCCAACGTATAATAAATGGCTTAAATAATAACCCCAAATGTTGATCTAAATTAAAATAGTATTCTGGCATATCAACAAGAAAAAAATGAACATCAGATTTTAGGAAAATATACAAACTATTAACGTAGTTGACATTGCCTGGTACGCGGCCGACTTGGACTCAACTCTCATTCCAGATTTATAACATAGCAATCCGTATGATCAAAACTAATTGCTTTAAATTAGTAATCTCCATCATAATCAGATTCCGACCTAGATTCGAGTGGTTCTTTATTCGCAATTGATGAAAAACAGGACATTATTATACGGTTCTAGATAAACTGTTTCGGTCTCATAAAAAGCTAGTCTGTCGTTCACCATAACAGACCAGTGGTGTTTTCCCTACGTCCCCGATCAATATATTTCTCAAGTAGCAAAATATTGCACTCATTCAATGGCACCACGTGTTCATTCACTCTATCAAATAGAATTTGAGGTGGATGAGATCAAATTATCGTCGAAGAAATCATCCGGGATGTCAGGCTAACGACCACATTAGTAACATCAAAGCAAAAAAGGGCTGATTCGGTGTTAAATGATACATTTTAATGTGTAGTTATTACATATCAACCTAGTGTACATGGAACTGTTAATGAAATAAGATTTCAATATACGTAAGAACGCAGAAAAATCTATTTGCGAGTTTCTGTGTCCAATGAAACAGTACCTACGAAACCCCATCATCCAAAAAAGAACTTCATGGTAGAGTAGCACTTAGTCAAAACATTATTATTAAGCTTATTCTGCATTACGACGGTTCACTTTTCGAACGAATGTGATTTGCGTTCTCAATATAACGACACAAGTCGGATTCGATCGAACCGCATTCGTTTGAAAAATCAAACCGTCGAAATATACAATAAGCTTGTTTAACTTTACTTTTAAAACAAATCATGCCGCCTTTTGATAATGCTGCCAGTGGTTTTTACAAATACAAACTTATTAGTCAGCTTTTCCTTATTTTTTAAATTAGCAACATTACTACGAATAGTTGTAATATATTATGCAATTACTTGAAAAGTAACAAATGCGACGAATACCAGTTAATCAAAATTTAAACGGACAACGATTCCGTATTGAATGTTTATTTTTACCATCGTCATCCCTTATTTTTTCCTCACTTTGCTGTCACCTGAAACGACTAACAGAATGCGGTGACACACCAGAATAGCGTGACAGAGAGTCATGTGAGTGACTCGTCTCACCTTAGGTGACTTCGGTGATCGCGCGAGTGAGAAAGAGTGTCACCTCACCTAATGTGACTGTTCGGAATAACCAGCCCTGGGACAACTTGACAGCTCCCATATATTGAACTCATAAGTAAATTTTGTGGTGATTTGGTGATGTCATGGCGGCTCGAATGGAGAAAAATTTGAAAAAGACGCAACCCATATATTATTTTCCATATCTATAAAAAATAAACAATTTAAGCATTTCTATCATCAAATTTATTTTATACTATGTTGCGTTTCGGCTTCGCCTCTTCAGAAACCGACACTAACGTATTGTCGGAATAGATTAGCGCCGGCTTGACGCAAATCCCTTAAAACTAAAACACACTATGTGTTTCAATCAAACGACTGATCAAACGTGATGTCCCGTTCGAGCAGAAGTTCTGTTTATGCCGATGAGACACAAGTGAAGCCGAAACTTGTCTTGGCTTAGCAGGCCTATGCGAAAGCATAGAAATTTATTTTGCTGTTCAAATTAGAAGGTGTTCTTATTCCCTTATACTTATACAGAAACACAGATTCCATTTTGAATTTAAAAAATTCAAAATAAAATAACTTCGATTTTCGGAAATACAAGAAAATGACATTCAAAATCAAGCCACTTCCACTTATATTGGAATTCCCGAAAATCTTCCGGATCGAATCAACATTTCCCCAGGCATGAAATCCTCCAGTAGATGCCGTTCCGTTAAGTTTCTTTCAGACTGGAGTAAATTGCCAGAATAAGGGATCCGTACCAAAACCATCGCAATCTCTACCGGACAGAATAATTGCAAAAGTCGAACAAAACTCTGGCAGGAGTCGAATAAATTTGTACATTCCTGGCAGCATTCTTGCTGAAACCGAGCACTACCGGTTTGCTACCAGAATTCTGATAAATGTACACAAATTCTATTTAAAACTAATTTTGCTAAATAGTTAGAAAATCCTACATATATTGTTTATTTTCCCGATCAAAATACTAGAATTCTTGACGTTCTTAATGAATTTGAAACAAGGTGTCGTAGGTTCGCGAATTGTTAAGCTTGGTGATGTGCTTTCATTGGCCAAAATGTTTTTCATTTATATTTCTCGAGAAAAAAGCACCAATGATTTACCAACTACAAACTTCACACAACAAGAAAACTAAAACATTGTTAGGAAGGAGGTGAGCCGCTTGCAAAAAACAACGAATTCCAGCCAAATTTATAATAAGATTTATGTAACATTGCTGACGGTTTCCAATTAGAGATAAATTTATTCTCTAATAATAGTTTTCTTTATCCACATTTTGGAATACGCTTTTTCAAAATGTTGTTCTAGCCGCATTGACGGCGTTCATAACACACGTAACGAAACACGCTTTTCTCTTGAAACTTTTTCGTTTCGTTGTTCATGGTACTCGTACAGAGAAGGCATACTAGCGCCACCATCAAAACGGTGGTACATATATGAAACAAGCACTATCTGTCAAGTTGTCACCGGGTTGGGAATAACCCCCATTATCTATTCAGCATAAGCATAAGCATAAGAGATCGCCCGTAGTTGCTACTCCGTTATTGACCAGAACCAAATGAGGTTGACGGAAGCTGATGTATCGTCTGAATCGGGCTTAAGCTAGACCTCAGACGGAATACAAGAGCAATGTGGTATATACAGGTGGGGCTAAAATGGTACTTTGGTATTCGTAAGATGAGTCTTACATGAGTGGTATGAGTGATATCAGAAAAAATCAACTTGCTACGTCATACCGTTCGTTAAGTTTCCATTAACTTATTTGACGTCTAGAACAACAACACAGTTGCAATGTGCATGGGCATGTACGTATACGAAATAAATCAGGTACACAGGTTTCTCCACCTGATTTAACCTCATTTGTCAATAATTCCACCCAAGTTAAGGCTCAAGTTACTTTCTTTGAGCATGTGTAAAAATTGAACGCTTGGTAGTATACGTAGCAAATATCGTGTACAGCTTTGCCGCCCGATTATCCATATAAAGCATTTATTAAACTATAAGAAGAAAATAATTCGACTCATTATATTATCACGATTCAAATTATGCAAAATAGTTGATGGAAAAATTATTGACCGGGTAGAATTGTGCTTTTGAAAAAGTTATTTTCCAGTAAAGTTACACTATACCAAATTTAAAAAAAAAATTGCGCGGCATTTTTTTACTCCATAACTAATTTATGACAAATGTTTACGTGTGATTAAAGTACTTGAACTTTAGAAAAATGCAGTTTTCTAGGGTGGTAGTGCTAACTTTACTGTTAAGTTAGCACTACTATACCAAATTTTTAAAAAAACAAGTGCGACATTTATTTTCTCTTCACAACTAATTTACGACAAATGTTTACGTGTGATTAAAGTACTTGAACTTTAGAAAAATGCAGTTTTCCAGGGTGATAGTGCTAACTTTACTGTAAAGTTAGCACTACTATACCGAATTTAAAAAAAAAACAAGTGCGACATTTATTTTCTCTTCACAACTAATTTACGACAAATGTTTAAGTGTGATTAAGGTACTTGAACTTTAGAAAAATGCAGTTTTCTAGGGTGGTAGTGCTAACTTTACTGTAAAGTTAGCACGACTATACCAAATTTTTAAAAAAACAAGTGCGACATTTATTTTCTCTTCACAACTAATTTACGACAAATGTTTACGTGTGATTAAAGTACTTGAACGTCGGAAAAATGCAGTTTTCTAGAGGGTAGTGATAACTTTACTGTAAAGTTAGCACTACTATACCAAATTTTTGAAAAAAACAAGTGCTACATTTATTTTCTCTTCACAACTAATTTACGACAAATTTTTAGGTGTGATTAAAGTACTTGAACTTTAGAAATATGCAGTTTTCTGGGGTGGTAGTGCTAACTTTACTGTAAAGTTAGCACGACTATACCAAATTTTTAAAAAAACAAGTGCGACATTTATTTTCTCTTCACAACTAATTTGCGACAAATGTTTACGTGTGATTAAAGTACTTGAACGTCGGAAAAATGCAGTTTTCTAGAGGGTAGTGATAACTTTACTGTAAAGTTAGCACTACTATACCAATTTTTTTAAAAAACAAGTGCTACATTTATTTTCTCTTCACAACTACTTTACGACAAATTTTTAGGTGTGATTAAAGTACTTGAACTTTAGAAATGTGCAGTTTTCTAGGGTGGTAGTGCTAACTTTACTGTTAAGTTAGCACGACTATATCAAATTTTTAAAAAAACAAGCGCGACATTTATTTTCTCTTCACAACTAATTTACGACAAATGTTTACGTGTGATTAAAGTACTTGAACGTCGGAAAAATGCAGTTTTCTAGAGGGTAGTGATAACTACTGTAAAGTTAGCACTACTATACCAAATTTTTGAAAAAAACATGTGCTACATTTATTTTCTCTTCACAACTAATTTACGACAAATTTTTAGGTGTGATTAAAGTACTTGAACTTTAGAAATATGCAGTTTTCTAGGGTGGTAGTGCTGACTTTACTGTAAAGTTAGCACGACTATACCAAATTTTTAAAAAAACAATTGCGACATTTATTTTCTCTTCACAACTAATTTACGACAAATGTTTACGTGTGATTAAAGTACTTGAACGTCGGAAAAATGCAGTTTTCTAGAGGGTAGTGATAACTTTACTGTAAAGTTAGCACTACTATACCAAATTTTTGAAAAAACAAGTGCTACATTTATTTTCTCTTCACAACTAATTTACGACAAATTTTTAGGTGTGATTAAAGTACTTGAACTTTAGAAATATGCAGTTTTCTAGGGTGGTAGTGCTAACTTTACTGTAAAGTTAGCACTACTATACCAAATTTTTTAAAAAACAGATACGACAAATTTTTGGATTTCACAACTAATTTACGACAATTAATCCATGTATGACTCACAATTAATCCATGTATAACTCACTTTTTCGAAAGTGGTAGTGCTAACTTTTTGCACATGCTTTTTTAGCATATTCCTTAAAAAACTACATATAGCTAGCTTATCTACTTTTCCAAAATATAGCATGAGCCGCGAATCACAAAATAATGCGACATAAATTTGGAATACTAACCCGTCAGATTAAAATATTAACTCTAGAAATAATTAAACAAATATAAGATTCTGTCAGTTGTTGTAACGATTATAAGTTTGTTAAAAGGGAAATTGTGTATAAATAGCACAAATAGTTACAGGGTGTTCGTAAAAATATATTGCTAGGATGCTTAAAACTCTCGTTTGTGTTTTATTGCACGCATTATATTATTCATAAAATCGTAGAAATTTCGTTAGTAAATAAAATCGTTCCAATCTACATTGATGCATTGCAAAAATATATCTATATTCTCTATCTGCCACAGTGCAAACAAATATATGATATATAACGCTTGTGAATAAATAAAATGATCATTATTTAAAAGTTTAATTTTTTGTTTGACCTTTGTTTACCTTTTATCTAAGTCTCGCTGAAAAAACTTGTACAATTTTAATTCGCAGAGTGTGATTAAACCTTTATTTATAATTGATATTTATTCTAAACTTGTGAAAATTCGCTTGAAACGAATATTAATATTCTCCCCTACGTTGACAGGTATCGTGTTCAATTAAAATGACATTCACAGTTCATTTTTAATTCAAATTGAAATATTTCAACACATATTTTTAATCAAAGTTTTAAATAACTATCATGGCACTAGTTACAACGGATGGTTGAACCACCCCAAGCTAGACGTGCGCGTATAACTGAATGAAAACATGCATACATATGTATACCAATTTATTTTTTTGTGCATTGAATATTATGTCCTTCCAAAAGCTGTACATCATCGGCCAACTATCAACTATCCAACACATTAAGGTTCTAAATTCAGAAACATATCGGCTACAAGTTGAAAAAATTGTTCTCACACGCTATAGAACAAAACATATGACGAAGAAACGCTATTTTAATGCAAGAAAATATCAGAATGAAAAATATTTCACAATATTGTCTAATTTACTCAGTTTCTTTAACTTGAATTAGTTTTATAACATTGTCGTGTATCGCAGATCAGAACGCAGCCATACAAATGACAGCATCGTTTGGTTTAGGCATACCAAATATTTTAGACCGGTTTTAAAGTTAATCTGGTTTAAAAACAGTCATACGCCTTCGAGCTTACGGCTAATGTACGAACAAAAAAAATCGATTCAATTAAAACCATCGCGCTTTTTAAAACATGCGCAAAGTTGGGCACCACCCACGCAAAGTTAGGAACAAGTCCAGCCTTTAAATTATATATTTTTTATAGTCTGTTCTTTTCTTACTAATAATTTCTTTGAATGAAGTGGTTAAAATTAATAATTTCCATGAATCAAGTGGTTAAACCATGAAAATAAATTAAAGTGCAACGCTTTTTTTTCTTTCTATTTTTTGTATTGAAACCAAACTAGAAATTTCTTAATTGCGCAGAGTTGTTACGTTTAAAGTGGGTAAAGGGTAATTATAAGTGCCATAATGAGGTATTAGACGGGAGTGTGTAGCACGCACGTGAACGGCAGCACTGGAGCTGTCAAAAAAGCAAACCGCATGCATTAGCGGTGATACGAGCGATTGAGAAGTTCCGCGGATACGTAGCGGGCGTTAGGTTCACGGTATTTTGCGACCATGCGGCGTTGTCATATCTTAGGTCAATAAAGAATCCGACGGCGCTGATGTGCAGATGGATACTTAGATTGAACGCGTTCGACTTTGAAATCAAATACCGCAAGGGATCGAGTAACGTGGTTCCGGACGCTCTGTCGAGGATCGTGGCATCGATCACTTTCTCCACCAGCACAAGCAACGACGGCTGGTACAACCGACTAGCAGCAAGCGTGGAGAAGCAACCAGACAAGTTTCTGGACTTCGCAATCATCACCAACGAGCTGTTTAAGAACTGCCGATACAAAGACGAGCTGGAACAGGTAGCTCACAAGTGGAAAAACGTAGTGCCAAAAGATGAACAAGCAGGAGTGATAGGCAAGTTTCACGACTCAGCCACAGGAGCACATCTGGGATTCCAGAAAACGTTGCAGAAAATTCAAACGGGCTTCTACTGGCCGAAGATGCGAGAGGATATAGGCTGCCACGTGCGCAGTTGCAAGGTATGCAAAGGTAGCAAAGCTCCGAATCATCGAATGATGCCGGACATGGGAAAGCTAAAACCAGCCAGGATACCGTGGGAACTGATTTCGCTTGACTTCGTCGGCCCATTCACAAGATCGAAGAAGGGAAACAAGGTCATCTTGGTAATAGTCGACTGGATAACCAAGTACGTTATTTCGCAACCCATGTGCGCTGCAGATACAGAGGCCATGTGTAACTTTCTGGAAAAGGAAGTATTCCTACGATTCTCACGGCAAAGGATCATTCTCACGGACAACGGGAAGCAGTTTATGTCGTTGGCGTTCCGGTCTCTTCTCGCGAGGCACAATACCGAGCATATGACCACAGCGTATTACTGTCCAATGGTGAACAACGAAGAGCGGGTAAAACAGGGTGTTGATAACTTGCATCAGAGCGCTTTTGGATAAAGATCATCGAACTTGGGACGAAAATCTAGCATCGATCGTAGCTGCCATCAATAGCGCGAAGCACGAGGTCACGGGAGTGAGTCCGCACTTTGCCAACTTCGGTCGAGAGCAGATTCTGCATACGGATCTGTACAAACAACAGGATCTCAACACGCCGCAGGATCTGAAGCTTGCGCAGGATCTGCGTTTGTCGAATTTAAAGCGGATCCATGAATTCATGTTGCAACGGATCAGAAATTCGCACGAAAAATCGAAGAAACGATACAACATGCGTACGAGAGCGGTGGCGTTCAACGTTGGAGATCTTGTCTGGCGAAGGTCGTTCGGACTATCATCGAAGATAGATCGCATCAACCAGAAACTGAACCCGAAGTTTTTGCCAGCTATGATCCGGAAAGTTTTGGGTACCAACTTATATGAACTGGAGGATGTTCCGTCCGGAAAAGTAGGAAGGTACCACGCGAAGGACCTAAAGGCCGATTAGAAGAAATTTGCTCAGCTATGTCGTCAGGCTCCAACCTGCTAACCACGAGTTTAGTGCTCCAGAAACACCGTTAGCCGATCGGGATAAATCGTGCCCTGTCATGGTGTGGCGAGCAATAACTTTTCAAACTACCTCCCCACCATGGCACATCAGCCAGCGTCAATTGGACTTGAGGAGCTGTCTAGGAAGGCCCATGACAACTCGCAGTCGCAGCAAGCAGCTGTCGAGACGTGAGGGACGGGACAGGACTTCCACCAATCAGGACAGTAAGCCTCAGCGGGCATGCCGTTTTCGGAACGTGAGAAACCGTGCGTCGAGAAATATAAGCCTCAGCGGGCATGCCGTTAGCGGATCGTGAGAAACCGTGCGTCGAGAAATATAAGCCTTAGCGGGCATGCCGTTTTCGGAACGTGAGAAACCGTGCGTCGAGAAATATACGCCTTAGCGGGCATGCCGTTAGCGGATCGTGAGAAACCGTGCGTCGAGAAATATAAACCTTAGCGGGCATGCCGTTTTCGGAACGTGAGAAACCGTGCGTCGAAAAATATACGCCTTAGCGGGCATGCGTTAGCGGATCGTGAGAAACCGTGCGTCGAGAAATATAAGCCTTAGCGGACATGCCGTTTTCGGAACGTGAGAAACCGTGCGTCGAGAAATATAAGCCTTAGCGGGCATGCCGTTAGCGGATCGTGAGAAACCGTGCATCGAGAAAGCAGAAGCCTTCAGCAGGCACGCCGTTAGCGATTCGGGAGAAAACGCACGTCGGAAGCAGAAGCCTCCAGCAGGCACGCCGTTAGCAATTCGGGAGAAAACGCACGTCGGAAGAAGAAGCCTTCAGCAGGTACGCCGTTAGCGATTCGAGAGAAAACGCATTTCGAGAAAGCAGAAGCCCACAACAGGCGCGCCATTTCGGAACGAGAGAAATCGACCAGCGAGCACGCGAGCGCAATAGGAAGGAAAGCAGGTAACCGCAAACTAGAGACGGAACTTTCGGAGCGAGTCTCGGGAAAACCTTGAGCCGTTGCACAGGGGTGCAGGTCGACGAACCCAAATAACCACATGCATTATATTGAAGCATTATTTTAACATCGATAATGTTCATTTGCTCTAAAACATCCCAAATGTTTCAAGAAATTGCCTCTTATGAGCAATGTAACAGGCATTATACATACCTTTAGAGCAACGGTTTAGTGTTTGATCGCATTGCATTTACAAATGCTTTGACGCTCTACTGCGCTACACTTGAACAGCATATAATGCTTGAACTAAAAGTTATGAAACATTAAAATAATTTGACGTTTATGAAGAAAATGTTCTAATCAAAAACTATCAACCTGAAACAACATGGAGAGTAGTGTGGCAAACGGGCAATTTTCTACGAATGGGGCAAAAATATCAGATCACTGCACTGCCTATAGCTTTTGACCAATCCTATTTCTGTTGAGGAATACATGAAATTAAACAACACGAGTATGCATTCCTATAATTTGCAACTCAGATGAAGCATATCATAGAGAAACCACTGAATGCTCATAATTTCATCTGCACAATTTGATGTCAATATTAACTATGTTTCGGAATCTCTACTAAAAACTGATCTCTGCTTCGTTTGTTGATGTTTATATTTCGCAATCCGAGAGCCGCACGATAAATACTAATCTACTCAAAAAATGACAAATGTTTGCACCTCTCCTTCTATAGCGAGGTGTCATTGCATTAACAAAGGCTATATAATGTAAAACGTTATTCATATATTGCAAATATCATTCCGTCGGCAACTATCCTCCACAGATAAGAGTGCTAACGGCCTACCTCGTATGAAGCTGATGTCAGATGATCATGGTTCGGATCCCATAAAATTAATTTAAAAAATCTGAAGGAATTGGAATTTTGTGGTGATGTTTATGTTGTATCTGACTAATAAGAAGAAGTGGAAAATGGGAAAACGTTCATTTTTCCATTTTAATTATTTTCATTTTGGCATTATATCAGCTTTTTGTTGTGTTATATAACATCGATCTGTCAAAACGAAACAAACATTATTGCAGCATCTAGTTATGCTTTTAACAGACTAAAGCTTTATAAGAGCGTTACTAATGTAAAACAAATGCTTTCTTTGACAGCTCTTACATCAGTCGCTTAATCGCCCTTTTCCACTCTATGAAAGCATTGGTGTTGCATTTACAGCAATGAAGCATTTTATCGCATTCTGCGAACGACTCATTTAAGACTGTTAACTTTACATCATTTGAAGCGTCGTGGTTACTTGGGAAGGCGGACCCCTCTGGACTCCTCAGACATAGCAAAAGTCAATCTCATAGGTAAGCTGCTTCTTAAGCGCGCAAACCGTTTCAGAACGTGAGAAACCGACAAGCAAGCGCAACCGCGCGGATTCTTCACGATTCGGGTGAAATCGTACCCTGCCGGCTGGAAACGGGTTGCAGGGAGCTCACGACCGCAGAAAATGTCACAAAAGTGAGGCGGGTGTGCAGAAACAAAGGAGGAACAGCTGAACAATCCAGGCTTGTCGCAACCGGAGCGGGAAAGAAGCAGACGTAAACGCGCAGGATATAAGCCTCCCAGGCTTGCCGTTACCGTAGCGAGAGAAAACGGACGCACGTCGAGAAACAAGCTGAAGCCTCCCAGGCTTGCCGTTACCGTAACTAGAGAAAACGGACGGGTGTGAGAAAACAGACTAGACAGATCGGCAAAAGCACAAATAGTATCCAGACCGAACAAGTAAACCTACAGCTATGAGCAGCGCCAGTTCCCAATGCTTAAGCATGAAAATACGACAGATCGGTATTAATCTTCCTAAACTGGACGGGCGTTTCGGTCCAGTAGACACAAAACTCAAATTGAATCACAGGTCTCATTTGGTCGAGGAGGCGTCACCACGACAAATCTCTAAAGCAACGCGAATCAGGGGCGCGGACGTTCAGGCGGCTAGTCCAAATGAATTTAACCCTTGCATGGACTCGTGGTGATAGGAGAGACTAAATCCTCTCATACCTCGAGTATATGACCGCCTCTTATGAGACTTTGTCTCATGAGAGTTCTTTTCTGAACACAGAGCCGTTCAGACCATTTATATTCTTGCATGTTTTTTGTAGATCTTCTAGTTTAATTTAGCCATTAAGACTAGATAAGATCATTGAGTGTTGCTACTCAGTGGAAGTTTGAGGAAATACAAGCAATAACTGAACCGGAGACATTTTTGCCATAAATAGGTGGCGTACGATTACACAATTCTGAGCAGATGAAGTCTGTTCTGTATATGATTTGGAGAGTTATGTTTTGTCTTGAGCTCAAGATTTGAAGAGCAGTTGTTAGGCTTTTGTATGTTTAAAGTTAGTGTTTATGTTAGTAATCAGCAGTCTCCGGTACACTTCTTAAAGAAGTGAGAAGTTTTTTTGAAATTTTTGCCACTGGGTAGGGTTGTGTTACGTTTAAAGTGGGTAAAGGGTAATTATAATAACGGCTCAAGGTACGGGAGGTGAATAATCCGGTACACAGGCCGCACGCCGGAACCCCTGCACCCAAGGGACGGAAGAGGAAACAACGACGGTAGAGCGGTAAGTCTGCACAGATTCTCGTTCCTCAGGCACTTTGTTCGGTTTTATTAGTGGGTCAGCGAGCCTTTGAAGTAGAATACTTCTAACGTTTCAAGATGGGGTCCCGTTTCAAACATTTCAGTTGAGAAATTTTCCCAGGTTTGAAATGCGAATATCTTCCGTTCTACTGATCGAAATCGCAATATTTTTGCACTATCTGATCGGAAATTCGTGCACGTATTTCGCATTAAATTTCGGAATTAGTGCGACTACTATAAATAAACCAAAACAAGGATTTTTAGAAAATCCTTCGAAAACAGCGAGGAAAATGAGCAATTTGCAAGCACATCTCACGCAGAGCCGTCAAAAATGAGCATGTAAGCGTTTCATTACATACGGGAATGTTATATATACACGTCACGCGAGTTTGTTTTGTATCAGTAGGTGCTCGCTTACCACACGAGCAACATGCTCGTCCGGACGGTACAATGAGCGGTATCATGTTTGCGTTCCCGTACCAAGCGTCATCGCAAGGTTCTTCGTGAAAAAATCCAGGGAATCACCAAATTCGGCGTCTGGCTCGTCGTGGTGGTGTAAAATGCATTTCCGATTTAATCTACGAATACTGATGGTGTGCAGGAAAATGTCATCCGAGATGCCGTGACCTACACTGAACACGCCAAGCGCAAAACCTCAATGAATGTCGTCTATACTCTGAAGCGGCAGGGACGCACTTTGTATGGATTTGGAAGTTGAAAAGCTAGAACTCACTTGCATCATTATAAAAAGGCCCTTTTCAGGACCACCAAAATCATTTCAAAGAATAAGTTTGTTTTTTCTGTTTCATGGACTGTTTCTCGCTGGAGAGCAATTTGGGTTAAACCCTAAATTATGATTTATTTCAGTACGCAAATTGCAAATATGGTCAGAAACAAACTGGAGTGAAGTGGAAAACATTTTTACTAGGCGCATTCAAAAAAGGTTTCAATTCTGAAACATTTTACCAAGGTGCCGTATTACATTACTCTCTTTACCCCGAGTGTTCGATAATCTCCGTATTGGAAACACAATTTCAATTTTGTTCTTGGGAAGCAGTACGGCTTTGATATTTGGCAACACACCGCGCTGAGCAATTGTCACTCCGGAGAGCAGTTTGTTCAACTTTTCGTTGTTACGAATCGCCAGCTGCTGAAAACGTGGGATAATTCGTCTTTTTGTTGTCACGGGCAGCATTTCCTTCCAATTTAAACACTTTAGCAGCAAGGTATTCCATTACAGCTACTAAGTAAACGGCACTCTGACGCGTTCAACACAATTTGCTTGTGTATCGACCAACGAAGGGGAGGAGCTGCGAAGAATACATATTGAGGACAACACAAAAAAGGACGAGCTTACGTTGTGCTGTAATCAGGTATAAAAACTCAGCATGCTGTTGCTCACGCTCAGTTCGTTTGCAGCATCAGCATGCAGCAGTTCGTTTGCAGCATCTCCCGCAAAATTCAAACCGCCGTCCGTTTGCTGCTGTCAGAAGAGTTGGCCAAGCACGCCGCCTTCGATGGCACCAAAACTGTTACCATATACACCAGCTCCAAGTAAATTTCGAACACTGTCCAAACAAAAGGCCCTTTCAGGGCCATCAATTTATCGACAAAGAATCTAATTGAAGTTTTGTTATTACAAGCATCAGAAAATGGCTTGTCAAGAGCGTTGGATGGTAAGTTAGCCACTTGTGAACAATATCGTCGCTTTCAAGTAGAATGGCACAAAACAAAAAAGTTATTTGTGTGATTTGTAGACAGGTTAGTGTAATGATTCAATTTACAAAAATCGAACGTTTTCTAACGTTTCGCTCCGTTTCAAAACTTTCGGCCAGAATGTTGCCTGTTTTTCTAAAAGCGAAAATCTGCTGTTGTACTGAATGAAAACCTTCGATTTTTGCGCTGATTGGAAATAGTTGTGACTAGTTGTGTAGAATGTACAATTACTGAAAACAGATTTTGTGAAAGCAGTGGTTGGTCCGTACAATTCGATTCCAAGCGAGCCAGACTAGTTTTCGTTAGAAGGTCCATCTCTGACAAAAGAAATAAACTATTTTATTTTGAATTCAACTACAACTTCCTTGAAAACAGCACAGCTAAAAAACTTTTGGGAAAAACGAGGAAACCTAAATTTTTTACTATAATAAAAATTAGTGCCTCCGCCGCACAGCATCATCAAGATTGATAGTAATTCAAGCCGGAAGGAAAGGGGGAGGGAGGTTGTAAGGCAATGTAAAATTTCATTTATATCTTACTTTATAATTGGCTGGTCCTGAAAAGAACTTGTTGGTTTGTGGTTTATTTTGGGTCACAATTTAGGCCCGCTCGATTTCTGAAGGCTGTGAATTTCTCGCAGGGCGACAGTTTCTCGTAGGTAGCGATGAGGCTTCTTAAAACCAACCGTGACTGGGGCACTTTTGCACGGCCTTCGTTGCAAACTGCTTCCGGGGAGGCTTTCCTCCGGTGAACTTACGAGCGGTTTGTTTGGTACAGGCCATGTAGCGAAAAATGCTGATCTGCTACTTCTCTGATGCTGGTAGTAGGACGACTGTCAAACGCTCGTTTTCGTGCCTTCGTTCATAAAAGTTCAACAATATTTTCAAAGAATGTTGCAAATTGTCAACTTGATAATTCCAAAAATACTCCAAATAAACTATGAATGTGCAAAAGACGACAAAATCGCATAGAAGCTGCTTATTCCAGAGCAGAATTTACCGGTCTTAAGTGTATTCTACTTCACTCCGGTTATGTCTCTGACATTACCCACCCATCTTTTTTTCTCAAGATTACAGAGTATGGTGCGTACACGGTAAATATGTTTCATTTCCTGCAGCGCATTTTCATTTCGATATGTTTTTGCGGGTAAATTCGGGCGAATGGCACTCGGGTGTACTTGGCGTTCGGGTGAATGACATTCGAGTTTGTTACATTCGGAAAAATATCGTTCAGGTAAGAGGCTTTCGGGCGAACGTTATTCGGGAAAATGTTATAGAATCGCTATGGCATAGGTATTTACTATATAAACCACCAAATTGCGTTGATATGCAAGTCTAGACTAGATCACTAATGACCAATCAAAGATTCTTTAAATACCCACTATCGAGAATTCCGGAAGTACCGGGTTCTTGGGAGACGACTGAACCAATTTTCATAAACTAAATGTTTAATGGAAGGTATACCGTGTACGTAATGGAAGGTATACCGTGTACGCATCATACTACCCTTCTTAAAATTTATTTTTATGGTAGAGTTTTAACCACTTTATTCATAGAAATTATTATTGAGAAAAATAATAGACTATGCATTTTTTTTTTTTGAGGTCGCTAGCCGTGCATTGAAGAATGCCTAAAACTCTGAACTAGGCCCCGTCGAGTCCATTCCGTCATCTGTCCGTCTCGTCCTGTCGTGTCTGGGGCTTCCAGGTTACATGCATTCACCAGACGAGTCTAGCTTATGTCAGCTTAATTGTGCACTGGTTTCGTAGAATCGAGGCGATCATCGAAATGATAGATCCTACGAGTGAATGCACTTGGCCCAGTCACCTGTCGAGCATTTGTATATTTGCGTGTGTGAATGTTTGCGTGTGTATGGGAAGTGTTGCGTGTTGAGATATGTGTGTTACCTGTAAATAATATGTTAATATAAATATGCATGATGTTAAAATACGACATGTATAATATGCTACTTGCAGTTTGTTGTTCGTTCCTACTTATCTGAATCAATTGAGTATGAAAGTACATCTCAATTTTTCTAAAACCTGGCGACGTCTGATGGCAGCGAATAGTTATTGTTGACAGCAATGTTGTCCTTTTATGTTAAATTAACTCGGAGAAGTCATCAGAGGAATATGACGCATGAGACCGAAAATAAATTTTGTTGTTAGTTTTGGGAGGTTCCTTGCGAAAAAATTTGCAGAATTGTTCGAATAGCGGAGAGACGCGGAGAATCTCCCGGGTTAAAAGGGATATCAACAGATCTCCCATACTTAGCTTTCCGGTGAGGGCGCTGATTTGTGCGACACTAGCAGAGCTAAAACGAAATAGAAAGGAAAAAGGTGAGTGTTATGGATAAATAAAGTTATTTTGGCCACTCAGTATGGTTCCACGGACATGAAACAGGAACATGGTTATTCATATTTTGTGATACATACACATTTGAATATTAATTACTTTTAATTATATTATAGTTTATTTACCCGAAGCAGTTGGCAAATTATGACAATGTAAACTACTAAACTGCTTTTAATGAGGTACATGTTTCCATTTCAAAGTCTTCAATTGATCCTTGACAGTGATTGCCATCGGCTCAGGCACTTTTGCGCGTCAAGCATTCACCGACTTACAATCGAATTGTGCCTCGACCAATCTGGCACAACGCGCCCATTCCCCTTACTGAGCCAAAGGGCAGGGAAAAATAATAGACTATAAAAATATATAATTTAAAAGATGATTCGTTATCTTATTCTTAGCTTTGCGCACAAAATCTACATCGTTCTACGTTGCGCGGGTGGTGCCTAACTTTGCGCATGTTTTAAAAAGCACGATGGTTTTAATAGAATCGATTTATTTTTTTCTGTACAATAAATAGATAAGGAATATGGGATCTAAATACGAACGGACAACATGTTTCAAATGGTGTAACAATCATGGACTTTTTCTGCGCGGCGTAATGTACATTGCCATAGGAATCATCATTAATGGCGGATCTCATGCAATATGATGCATTTGTTTGTAATTCAGTTCTTCTACACTTTTACGTTGCGTTATGACAGAGCACTAGGGATCCGATGTGATATATGGGTGTCCTCTCAAGAACGACTATAGATATCGGAATACATTCGCCGTACGATTGCATTATTTTTGCTTGGTAACGGGGCGTTTAGAGCTATTTCAGTCGGTAGTCGCTATTTGGAAACAGTACAAGAGTTGGTACCAGATTTCCCGCTGCATTCGCCGCAAATAATGTAGTGTGGGTTTCTTTCTCCGAATTCGCATAGTTTTTGCTGTTGTGCACGTATGTTTCTGCAGTTCACGCGAATACTACCTCTCTGTTTAGAACTAAATGAGGATGGGTGATTCGTCCATATTTAACACTCGGACAAGACTACTTGCGATGTGGTGCAATTTATTCGTATCGAGCTGCCAATGAATACGATCAAACCATGCTTGAATTTTTGGTTCCGTTACACTTATCCGTTGCTTCTTAGAAAGCGCACTGGTAGGGATTCACCGATATATATTGGGATGTGGTCTAAAGAACAATTTCAACCACTTCCGACCGGAAATATCATCGGTGAACGGATTGTTTCCGCCTGATAAGCTGAACGTATACGCTACGAATACGAATAGCGCAAAGGTGACGACTAAGGTGCTGATCAACCGGAAAATCAACCTTTGCGCTATCGATTATCCAATTGACATAGAGTGATTGTTTCTATCGCTGCCCGGCGGATAGAGTGATTGTTTCTAACAAGATCGACAGGGTTTTCCACGTGCACAAACGAGTAAGGCTTGCATACCATCCCGAATTGCTACAAGTGCGCAGAAATAAGAACACGATGTAAATAACGGTTCCAAACATTGCGCATCACTTTTTATCGGTTCAATAGTAAATAAAATGAAAAATGTACCAGAATATACTTGAATGTTACCTACATTGCTCAATCACTGGAAAATGAGTCGGAAAGATTGATTTTATCAGAAAAAATGCGTATTTAATGTTCGGACACTTCATAGCACCATTGCATAAAATACTGCATTTGAATCTCGTATAAGAGGCGTACATATTGTAGTTGGTAAATCGATTACCTTGTACGCAGCTCATATGGGTTCGATTCCCAGCCGCGCACATAGGGTTAGGGATTTCCCAGACTGACCATAAGGTGGAAATTTATAATTGTTATTGTTATTATTGTTATTTATCAGTGTGCAATCGGGCTGTCTCAACAACCTATTTCTGCAACCTATGTGCATTAACTGTACACCTACCGTCTATCCGTTGCACTTGACAGTGTGTGCAGTGCTTTATGGTCACACCTATGACCGCGCACCCGGCTTCCCATGAGCGTTTTGGCGGCTCAGAGGTGTCCTTCCATGTTGCTCAGGGATACATTGGTCCTATACACATCCATGCATACAGGCATACATACGGGCTTACATTCATACATACATACAAACTATTTGGCGCAAGTTTAGAGCGTGTAACGTTGTGTCATCTAGTCTGTCATACTATGGAAAATCATCCTACCATCGCCTTGAGGTCAACGTCATATTGGCAAATTTCGCATTGAATCCGCTTCTGTCTCTTCCTAATCTCCTTTTTGTCTCCTAGGTCCGAAGCGGATCAATCGACTATTAATTGAAACGGTAAACATACTAGCAGTATTATTAGTCCTTACTCGCGAATACTTTTCCTACAACTGTGCTGATTCTTCTCTATCTTATAACGTAACTCGATTATCCCTGTTCTAGTCAATATACATATTCATTACATTATGGACCAGGCAAACCCTTAATTTTTCTATTAATATTATCCTGAGTAGCTATACCAGTGAAGGTATTTTAGGATTTCGTTAAAAAGAATCTCTGCCAATAAAGGCGTAAGCAATATTTTTCCACATAAAGTTTGCTCGAAACGAATGTCCGCCTGGTTCGACTCGAACAGACCACACCGACCCGAAAGGGTTGCTTATCATTTCTGAGAGCCGGTGTGCTTGATCGAGTTTAATAATCATAAGAACAAATCCTGAAAAATTAACTATCTCTTAGGTGCCAGTCCTGCACTCCTTTCCTGAACTAGCCTCATACTCACGATTAAAAGAGTCGACAACTAGTAGGATCTACATGTCCCCCACCCAAGCGAATTGATCAACTTGCAAGTAGGAGCACATATCTACCAACCAGCCAAGAAGACTTCCGAATCAATGAGAATGGACCATGCCAGTCGAAGGCCACAGGCCCAGCGCCATCTCGTACAGTATCATTGTCATTTCTCAGCCCACCCTCTGGCAGACGTTCATTCGCCCATCTAGACTCTGTCAAGATGAGAACCTACAAAGCCTAACCGTTCGTATGTGCTAGTCCGTTTAGATTTTGGTTTGCTGAAACGAAACAAGAAAAGCAAAA
The DNA here is from genome assembly GCF_030247195.1 of Topomyia yanbarensis. Classification (NCBI taxonomy): domain Eukaryota; kingdom Metazoa; phylum Arthropoda; class Insecta; order Diptera; family Culicidae; genus Topomyia; species Topomyia yanbarensis. The sequence goes on along the minus strand of NC_080671.1, from coordinate 216,631,992 downwards.
TAATTGTGATTAGTGTCGTAGTTATAATAAATAAGTAAACGATTTCTCCTCTATTGTCCGTTCCCTTGTCCGTAGTCCTCCCTCCTGTTCCTGATCTGTTTGGGCCACTGGCTTTCCGTTTCCTTCTCCGTCACGCTCGAACCGCACCAATCCGTTCATATCATGACAGGAGAAACAAATGAAAAGACAAAACAAAACAAAATGAAAATAAATGGACGTCTGCTATCTGTGCCTAAATTGATGTTGCTTCTCAGTTTTGCACGACCCAGGGGGGACTTGGCCTTGATCCCAATGCTCTGTCACCGATGTTACGTGATATTCGTTATGGAATATTCTTTGTTTGGGGGTCATTCATAAACAATGTTGTACTTTTTTTTTGATCCCTGATCCGCTGATACGTCTAAAATTCATTCCGAGAGCGGAAATGTAAAATTTATTACCAAAGTTTGATATACTGAAAAAATAAGTTTTTACCACTGATAACAATGCCATACTGCCATAACATGTGAGCTTATGGTGCGGAGATGGTATGATGCGGCTTGGGCGCATAGTCGAGGCCAAGGATCCGAAGCGGCGCAAAGCCGCTGAGGATCCGTCGGACAAGTCTTTGCTAATCTTTTCGGCGGAATAGCAAGCAAACCTGTGATCCTTTCGTTTGCCCGATTTACTCAAACATAGGGGCTATAGCTAGTTTAAAGCCGACTGAGTGGCAGCGTAGTCGGACAGTAAGTAAAAAATCGATGTGGCGTAGCCACATTTGTCAGTGTTCTTTTATTTATTAACAAAACAAATTGGTTGACGAATGTGGCTACGCCACATCGCTTTTTGGCGCACTGTCCGACTGCGCTACCGCTCAGTCGGCTTTAAACTAGCTATAGCCCCTATGTTTGAGTAAACCGGGCAAACGAAGGAATCACAGGTTTGCTTACTATTCCGCCGGAAAGATTAGCAAAGACTTGTCCGACGGATCCTCAGCGGCTTTGAATTTCTTAAAACTAGGAGGTTACACATTTCAGTATTATTTTGTTTTATATAATGAAACTAAAAAAAAAACTTTACAGCTAACTTATACATATAAAAGAGGGTATAATATAATATTCGTAAGATTTGGGGGACGGATCATTTTGTGTGTTCTTTTTATAGTAATTCACTTTATGATTTTTAGAAGGGAGATTGTAGGAGAAATTAATTATTAACTAAGCGGAACATTTTACAAGCCTATTAACTAGAAATAACTAGAGAGAGTTGTTCAAGATTAGGGGGAATTGATTAGGGCTATTTTAAAGTAGTGGTACTGTTGTGCATTTCTTAACGAGAATAAATATTGATCAACTAAAACTAGAAGATAGGGGGGCACATAAGTTTTGGGAAGATATTCAAGGGGAGAAGGGGGTGAAGTCATACATCTGTGTATCAGAGACATGGGAGGGAGGGTGGACAAGGCTGAAGGGGGGGGGAGATATAAACTTTCAGTTTCCGGCATCAGGAATTAACGGCCAGGATTACAGATTCGAACGGATTGATCAACTAAAACTAGAAGATAGGGGGGCACATAAGATTTGGGAAGATATTCAAGGGGAGAAGGGGTGAAGTCATACATCTGTGGATCAGAGACATGGGAGAGAGGGTGGACAAGGCTGAACGGGGGGGGGGTGTATATAAACTTTCAGTTTCCGGCATCAGAAATCAACAGCCAGGATTACAGATTCGAACGGATGTATCAAGTATTGGGACGCCGGGCGGTTTTCCTCGAGCCGGCAGGGGTTCCTCCAGACGATTTCGTAGTACGGCTCAGATACGGATCGGAAACACACCGCGCTGCGCGTGTGATGTTGTACTGTAGATCTCGTGTTGTTGGTTCATTCGACAGATGTTTTGTCTCGTCTTGGAGTCGTATCAAACCATCGTTGGGGTACGGTAGGCGGAAGAGGGCACTTCTGGGAATGATAAGAGAAAAGATAGGGGCATTTAAATTTGGGTATTGATGGTTTTGAGGAATGTGTATATAAGCGACATGTAGAGAATATCGCGGCTTGCTAGTACATCTCGAACCGGAACATTGGGTGATCTTCCTCGGGCCCGAAGGGAATCGAATAGTTGAGATCTGGCAGAACAGTACTCGGCGCATGCCCAGACAACATGTTCGATTTCGTGATAACCGTTGCCACAAGCGCAGATACCGCTATCCACGAGCCCAATACGCCGGAGATGTGCGTCCAGCGTGTAGTGATTGGACATGAGCCGAGACATCACGCGAATGAAATCCCGACCCACATCCATCCCCCTGAACCAAGGTTTCGTCGATACCTTAGGGATTATCGAATGTAGCCACCTTCCCAGTTCACCATTGCTCCATGAAGTTTGCCAACATTCGAGGGTTCTGTGATGAGTACTACTGAAAAATTCGCTGAAGCTAATTGGTCTTTCATATATGTCACCTTGTAAAGCGCCCGCCTTAGCTAAAGAGTCCGCTTCTTCATTACCTGGAATGGAGCAATGCGAGGGAACCCAAACTAAGGTAATCTTGTACGATCTTACAGACGAAGCACGCAAACGCTCCCAGATTTTCCCCAGAAAATATGGAATGTGCTTTCTAGGTTTCATTGAACGGAGAGCCTCGATTGAGCTGAGGCTATCCGAGACAATAAAGTAATGATCGGTGGGCAAAGTATCAATGATCCCAAGGGTATACTGAATAGCAGCAAGCTCTGCGACGTAAACTGAAGCAGGATCATTGAGTTTGAATGAGGCGGTGAGGTTTTGATTTAATATACCGAAGCCAACTCCATAAGCTTACTTGCTATGGCAGTATGTCATTGTTATGAGCGTTATTAAGCACAACTTATTTTTTCAATTTATCAAACTCGCATATGGAAGCAGTCATACATGTGTCCTATTTTTAAGGATGGCGATCGGCGGAACGCTGCAAATTATCGTGGAATAACCAGTGTTTCTGCATCCTCGAAACTTTTTGAGATAATTGTGAGTGCTGCCATGTTAGATTGTGCAAAGAATTACATCTTCGTCGATCAGCATGGATTTATGCCAGGAAGATCAGTCGCAACAAACTTGCTGAGTTTCACGTCCAAGTGCATCACGGGCATGGAGGCCAAAGCACAGATGGATGTCATATATACAGATCTAAAAGCAGCGTTTGACAAAATTAATCACAGTATATTTCTTTGCAAGTTATCTCGACTGGGAATGTCTTCTCAATTCGTGGCCTGGTTGGAATCGTATCTTTCTGGAAGAGTTTTACAAGTAAAATTGAATGATAGCATATCATCGCAGTTCACAAATAAATCAGGTATTCCGCAAGGCAGTAATTTGGGACCCTTGCTATTCGCAATATTTTTTAACAATATCGCATTGCTTTTGGGAGCTGGTTGTAAATTAGTTTATGCAGATGATTTGAAACTGTACCTCCTAGTTCGCACGGTAGAGGATTGTTGGCGCTTACAAGGTCTGCTGCAACTGTTTGTTGATTGATGCTGCAAGAATAAGCTTGTCATTAACGTGGCCAAATGCCAAGTGATAACGTTTCATCGAATTCTACGGCCCGTTATGTTCGATTACAGTATTAGTGGCTTCGTTTTGACGAGAGTCGATCAGGTGTGCGATTTGGGAGTGCAGTTGGATGGAAAGCTGATGTTCGATTCACAACGCTCGTTGATCATCCCAAAAGCTTCGCGTCAATTGGGTTTTATCTTCAAAATTGCTAAAGAATTCAAGGATCCGCTTTGCATGAAAGCTCTGTACTGTTCACTCGTTCGCCCGATTCTTGGATTCTTGAAAACGCCTCACTGATCTGGTTTCCACATCAAGTTTCGTGGTGCATTAGAATCGAACGAATGCAGAAACGCTTCGTTCGCATGGCACTAAGAAGCCTGCCATGGCGAGACCCAGTTAATCTGCCACCATATCCGGATAGGTGTCAATTGCTGGGACTTGAAACATTACAAAGTCGCCAAAAAATTCAACAGGCAGTATTTATCGCAAAACTAATCAACGGGGAGATTGACGCTCCAGAGATACTGGCGGAATTAGATTTTCGTATACCAAATCGATCACTGCGAAACGGAACTCTACTTCAACACAGATTCCATAGAACCGTATTTGGATACAACGAACCGATTGCTGCATGTATTCGCGCATTTACCGCCGTGGAGGAGCTCTTCGAATTTGGTGAGTCGTCCAGCCGCGTTGCCTTAAAATTAGACGATCTGCTGTGCTTTGATATTACTTTTAATGTGAAGATTTGTGTGTACTAGGACTTACGATGAATTGTAGTTATAATTATTGTATGTGTTTGTGATTTTAAAAGATGGTGGTTTTTCCGCCCGTCTGAGAATGGTATGAAAGGTGTCCTGTCAGATGGGCTTTTTCCCGTCTTGACTGTCCATGTAGACTCTAAAGTCCGATGGACATAATAAAGAAATAAATAAATAAATAAATAAGCAACAACGCGAGTTATAGTTTTGAAATTTTCTGTTGTGTTTCTGATCGGGAAGAAGCTCCCATATAATCAGAACTCGATTTTTTTCAAAGGGTGGGAGGATGGCATGAAATTTCAAAAGTCGAAATTGTATTTCTGATACGAAATGTCTTTAAAATACATGAAACGAAAAAATCTCATTCCTCGTAAAATGTAAATGCATGTAAATATTGGAATGCGAGCAACGGTAGTAATAAGTATAAATTAATTTATATTTTAGGTAACACTCACCGTATTCGATGTTTCACCGTCTACCTTCTCTTTTTTCTTAGGAGAAATTGATTTTCGCTTTGCGAACGGTTTAACCACGCTTCCCAATTTGTATAGTTTTCCTTCCTGTAACAATGTACCATCTGCTAATGCAACTCTTATAGAGTTTTTTATCACTTGATTGAAATCTGTGTCGAACATTATATTCAGATTGTTTGTCTGTTGGACATAGTTTTCAATTGATTTTAGACTGGATCCATCACATTCGCCTAAATCACGAACTGCTTTAGCTACCAATCGCGATAAATCACTATCATTCGTAACTAAAACCATACGGCGTTGTGTACTGGTAGGTGCCTTGTACGAATGCAGGCCTTTGTTATACACCTTTAACACAGCTCCAGCTTCCACTGCTTCTTCAAGTTTCTCTGCCACAATGTCCTCATGGAACTTATGGTGGCTCCCAATTGCTTGGCAAATCCTTTGAACACTTGGGCGTTGTTTTTGACATCGTATACGTCGAATGGCTTCGAGTATCCATTCTTTCCACACTTGTGGACTAACATCATCCGTATTGTCACGCATTTTAACAATCTGAGAAAAAATAAACGATAAGGGAAATGTTATAATACAACTCAATTTTGCCGGTACCTATTTATACAATATCAATACAAATATGCAAACTTCATAATTCAATATTAGGAGAACCCATGGCTATTCGTACCTACCTAAACAAATCGCCCTTATAGGTGGGTAGATGTGAAAGAATTTGTCTAATTGTTAGTTTGAAACCTCGTCTACATTTTGGAGTCATAAAAATTGATTTGCACCACGCCACCGTTGTTACACTTTTGAAATTAAGCCGACAAAATGGAGCAACTATTTCTTCGAGTGCCGAATAAACGCAATCAACTCTCCAACACAACATCTCTACTTCCTCTCGTAGATGCAAAACATAGAATCGATGAATATAATTCGTCGAAAATAGATCGATCTCGCTCTCGCGTATACCCAGCCGGTGAGACCGAAACAGCTAACGACCGACAAGAAAGCTTGATCATTGTGGTTGGAACAAAGCCATTGCAATATTCGTCTCAGTGCTGTGTACCAAAATTCCCAGTGGAGTGCAAATAAAGCTAATGAGTGTGATCCTCAAGACCACCTAATCCACTCCTTAAGGCCTCGGAACGGTAAATTACCCTAAAAATTGATCAGGGAACAAATATTAATAGATTAATCCCACAAGGCATCATCATCACCCGACATCCATCTCGCATGGAGTACATTTCGCCACTTCGCCAACGAACTCTCGACAAGGTAATATGCATAACATGCAAGTAGACTACCCTGCTAATAGGCCGTTATTATCAATTTCCTTGCATGTCGAAATGATGACTGCAGTTGCATAGAACCAGGTACACACACGGGATGGCACACCGGCAAGCTACAGCAAGTCGCACAATAGGTGAGAAAACACAACCTCAAAGTGTCAGTCTCAGCTGAAACCCTCTTTTGCGCTTTTAGTGTTTGTCTCTCTCGATGGGAAGAATCAGAAAATCATCCTGCAATCTAATAAAAGGCCTTAATCAGGTAATAAACTAGCCTATTACGGATCCGATGATCGGAAATTCACTCCACGTCTCCTCATCAGAGGGCCTTTTCTTTTTAGCCCTAAATTGTCAAGTAGAAGCCGAGAAGCGTCAGCGCACAGGGTTGCCAATCGTGCCAGCGGTCTCCAAGCTCCTGATTGAATGGTCGATGAAGGGCACATCTGACCCAAAGTGTACCCGTGATCGAGAGAGAAAGTGCCAATCTAACCATCGACAGGGGAGGTCAACGTCGGTGCAGCAGTGCGACGCGGAACCAAAGTGCAAGCGCGACAACACACCGCCTTGTGATCCTCAATGGTGCATGAGAGTGTTGCAAGGCAGATCGACAGACCAGTGCAGCCTTGCGTCGAGACATCTTCGCACGACACGTGCACTTGCTCGTGGTGACGTTTTGTATGCAGCTGCGGAAAAATTTCATGAGGATAGTGCAGCCGTGAGGACCAAGCATCGTCGCTTGACAGAATCAGCCAATCGACCGACTTCGTGTATGCAGTAGGCAGTGACAGTACGGGGCCCCCACCTATGCGAAGAAGTGAGTGATGATTAGGCATAGTAGACCATGTATCGATTAGAACGAACAATAGAATGTAAGCTTATTCAAAATCCTTTTCTCTATTACTAAGCAGCATTCCCCCTTTTACTCTTACGCTCACCGCTAATTGAGTCACCTTTGCTTTCGAGTCAGTTGAGTATAGCTAGTCGGTCAATTACATTGAGACTTTGAGACAGCATTTCTACTGGTGTTGAGCGACTCACATTGATTAAAGGGAAAATGTAACACCGTTAGGCGACGTTTTGCAAAACTCTAGGTTTATTCCATCCTAATGTAGGGGCAATAACTTTTCCTACCCAGTAATCTCTAGCTAATTGAATGTCGTTAAAACGTAAAAAAAGAAAATGTGACTAACATAGTCGAAATAAAAAAAGAAAAAAGAAAAAGAAACTGATGGGAATCCATCGGCAGCGGTGGGTAGCCGCTGTAGACACAGCCATTGCCTTACACAATGTAGCAAACCCGCCACGACTGTAAGAACAGTGACAATAGTCTAATAAAAATCTATCCCGGCAAACAGAGATGAACAGCAGCAATCATCATTAAGATTGATGCTAATCGTCGACAGGTTTTCAGTGGTGATCTTGCGTGGCTTAATTTTTGCCGGTTGTCACGGTAAAGATAGATACGTCTACCTTTATCAGGACACATGATAGTGAACTCGGGTGATTCGTAGTTATTCTGCCTAAGCTCGACCCTCATTATCAGAAGGCAAAGATTAAGCCCGTACGATATTAAGCCTGTTCTAATGACCCTGCCACTTCTAGTTTTCCGATCTGTTTACTTCACATCCTTGCTCTCACTTGAGTACTATGGCTCTAAGTTTCATAACTTTTCCTACCCAGTAATCTCTAGCTAATTGAATGTCGTTAAAACGTAAAAAAATTTAATAATACTGCTAACGCTAGTTTAAGTTTAATAACTCTAGTATTTAAATAATATATTGAATAAAATTGTTTCTATTCATGAAATTCACGTTTGGCGATATTCATCGCACTGTTATTCCTTTACACAAAAGAAAAGGGCCACACATTTTGAAATAGAATACTTCTAACGTTTCAATATGGAGGTCCCATTTCAAAATCTACTGCTGAGATTTTTTCCCAGTTTTTAAGTGCGCATAACTTCCGTTGTACTGATCGAAATCGCTATAGGGGAACTGGGGGTAAGACGGACATATTAAGGATATACTGAAATATAACATAGTACGAGTATGTTTTTGTCAACATGTAATACTCTATGTTGTAGCTACATATGTTGGCATTCGAGTGCCCAGAAGGATTATTTTACAAAAATCAATCAGTACCATTTTTTTAAGAACTATAAAACGAAGAAATTTCTGCACTTTTTTTAAATCAATATAATTAATCAAGACTGTCCGTCTTGCCCAACCAGAACATATTTTTTAAACGTTTGTGCTTATTCACGCATAAACGAGCTTACCTATTATTTTCCATGAAGATGTTACTTCAGAGTTACTTCATCGAAATAAAGGAAAAAAATCCACGAAAAAATTGATTTTTTCCTCGATAAACCTTAAAATTGGAAACTTGAAAATTACATTAGCACGAAGCTGCACTACTGATTATCAATATTTGCTTAAATTGTATAAGTTTAGCAGTATTCAAGGCCTACTAAGTATTTCATAATTCAAGGTTACCCATAATGATAGCGGACACATACAATACAATTGAAGTTTAAATGTTTTATTCCTAAAATAACCATGTGTCCGTCTTACCCCACCTGTCCGGTTGTATATCATCCCGAGCAAACGGAAAGTCCATAATACCCCCATGCTCATGGGGCTTGGCATGGATGTTTGAAATGGGTTTAACCCATGAAAACACCATTACCATGGTCCGGTAGGTCCCATATAAAACATCATATGTTGGTGTTTTTATGGGTTATTCAGACCATTTTATGGTGCCTTGATGGTTGGGAATTTTGGCACGGACCATGTTTAAGGTCTTTTCAAAGGGCTGTGTGGTGTTTGAACCCATGAGTATTTGCTCGGGATTCCCCCGAAAACCATTCCCCAGAAGAATAAATGCTGAAGCTTTTTCCCCAGAAACATATTCCAGAAAGTACTTATTCCCAGGAAACTGATTCCCAGAAAGTACCAAAGCCCAGAAAACTTTCACCGAGAAAGAACCAGAACACAGAAAACTGTTCCGCAGGAAGTACCAAAACCCAGAAAATTATTATGCCGAAGAATTTTTTCTTCTATTGTCTCAATAAACAATTCGTTACATTTAGATCATGTATACTTAAATACTTGTTATAAGTTCGCTATTCACAGTATTTTTTAATATTTACGCATTGTTCTTACATTTAGATCATGTGTACTTAAATGCGTGACGAATGAAAAAAAAAAAACTTTTAGTCACGTAAATAAAAAAAGGAAAAAGTACTTAAATACTTGTTATAAGTTCGCTATCCACAATATTTTTTAATATTTACGCATTGTGCTTAAATTTAAACGCATTAAAAAAAAAGGAAAGATCTACGGGTGATGATTATATGTTAAATGAAAGTTTTCAATTCCTATTTGATGGAAAATTGGTTTTGAACCAATGTTTGTATTTAAAACTGCTTGCTCCGCATGTAGCAATAGTGGCGCAATTGCTAATTTCGGCTCCTATAGATGCAAAACCCATTTATTGCTTTTGGAGCATGCAACTCTATACCCCACTATAGCTGCAAAGGAGCTCAAAAATAAAGGAAAACTTACTATTTCAGTTGTTTTTCTATGATAAAACTTGTATTGCCTGGCGAGTTTAGTGTGAACTAGAAAGCAAAAATAATTAACGGCGGTTGGCATTTTAATCAAGCGTCGTCTACTTCAACTACTGTTGAATATTCAACAAACGTCGACTTTCGATATTTGCGGTATCGCGCCGCGTACATATTCTAAAACTCTATGACGAATTTCGCACCAAATCGAACAAATGTTGGCAGCACCCTCTCAGATTTTAATGAAACTTTCTGTACATGAAGACTTTGTCACAAAAAGCCACTTTGCATATTTTTTTTTCCAAAAATGATCTAGACTGTCTTTTGAAAAGGGCCAAACTTTTTTTTGCCAATTTTTTTCAGATGGCTATAGTCTAAAAATGACAAATCCTACAAAAATGTTGTAGGAGTGGTTTCCACAAAATTAGTCAAATTTTCGAATAAAAATATTGAAAAAATTCTTCATTGACTCCTACACTGAAAAAAATCGATTTTACAAATTTAAAGTCGATTTACAAAAAAACCCATTTTTGATTTGGATGAAATTTTGTTCCAAGATAGATAATTACCTACCTACCTACCGTCAAAAATTCATGTTGGGCACTTTTGAGGAAAAAAAGTTATTTGAAAAAAACTTTACCTTGTACAAACTGAATTTTTTTCTTCAGTGTATTTTTATCGAAAACTAAACCAATAAGTCATGATCATCTCAGAATCCATTTTCCCAGCTGCTAATTGCCTGATACATGCAAAAAGTATCAGTAACGAATTTGGCATATATTCACAACAAACTTGAATGAAGACTGGAAGATCGGAAGACTGAAAGATTGGAAGACTAAAAGACTGGAAGACAAGAAGACTGCAGTTCATCTATTCCTCTCAAAACTGATAAATTTTATGAAAGAATTGACAAACTTTTCTAAAAAAAATTTATGTCTGATGGAGCAGCAGCACAATACAAAAGTAAGAAAAACTTTGCAAGCTTGTGTAGATTCCAGTCCAGTTAGGGTTGGAGAGAGAATGGGCCAAAATCGAAAACGAAAAAAGCAGTTTTTTTCCACACCGAGTGTTAGGTCTTCATAAAAATCAATCAGCTTATGTAAAATGTTGTTACAGTACTGCTGATTGATTTTTATGAAGATCTAACACTCGGTGTGGAAAAAACTGCTTCGTTCGTTTTTGATTTTTGCCGATTCTCTCTCTAACCTTAAGCAATATTGTAAACATCATCAAGCCACAATAGATATAATATTTATCTAAATATAAGGACCTTCGCTCTTTTTAGCTTCTATTTGCATCAGGTTCTACTACTAGAGGTTAATTAGTTCTCATGTTAATAATCCACCAATCATTACGACTACTCAGGATTTTATTTATATAAGAAATCCGCTTCAAGATGTTGATTACAATACGCCTCGATAGTGTTGTATCGAGGAGGCCGGGAGGGCTGATATGAGCTGATGGTGATAGTGAACGTCTTAACACTCACACATTCTCAAACGCGGTCCCAAGCGGGAACCTACAAAAATGCCCTCGCGCACGCGATTACGAATCGATCACGTCCGGAAGTCTATCCTTGATCCTAGAACCCTAGGTCCATGCGTTCAGCTGGACCAATTAAGAAAATACGCTCAGACCTATTAGACAACGCGTCTCATGGCGACATGACCGGGAACCCTATCGATATAAGGGATCCCACTCTCTGCCAGAATTCTAACCGCGTTGCGTTGCGTTGTGACGATGATTTTGGCGGATTGCACACTGACTTCATCATGTATGACTGCTGATTATCTAATAAGAGTTGCTTAGGAAGTGGTAAATAGGAATTCATACCAATCCGACCCATATTAAAACCTCAACACATGATAGCCATCATTGCCGGCCGCCCCCATCTCCATCGTTCACGGGGAAGGATAAAGGATAAGGTAGACGGGAAGTGTTGATGCGCCACCTACTTAACGGAAGGACGACGATTCATCAGACTCTTCCATAGGTGTCGTGGAGGTGGTGGTTTGGAAGGGTATAAGGGCTAGGATTCGCTCCAAGCAAGCGATACGACCTGTAAAGCATATTTTATTAGGTAGTTGATTAGTTAGTCTTCGAGTACACGATCACTCAAAAAAGAAAAGATTTTGTTTAGTTTTTGGTTCTTTTTGAACTCTGGGTAGCCGGCTACCGAGAGTATCCTATGTTTCCTAAACAAAAGCAATTTGAACTCCACACAGCTGACCGTGGGAGTATTGCCTAGAAAAGCTAATCTTATATGCGTAATGTGTCGGATCACTATCTATTGTAACGGTATTTAGACCGAATTCGCTACTTCTTCTTTACGATATATTTATTTGGTTGAAAATTACCGAGTGATAACACGTTATACAGACAAAGAGCCATGATAGAGCGAGATGTTATAAATCAAGGTATGTATTTTCCATCTTACGCATCGAATGATTTGTAAAATACACTTATACGAGTGATAATAACGACCATTGAAGAGGAATACGAGAAATTGTTAACCTGATACACGGGCTGGTCAGCAATAACGGAACTTGAAATTAGATCAATAAAAACAGATGCGGCACATTTTCAGTTGTATTGAGAGGCAATCATCGACACTAGTCAGATTAAAGTCTTGTTGCGTCTGATTTCCGATCAGATACTCACGTTTACGGTAGTGCTTCCTTGATTAGATCTGTTCGCACCCTCCCATTCTACTACCATCGGCAGAATGCCGACAGCACCCAGTCGTCGCCGGTCTAAGGACCAAATGTCATCAACAGTCCCAGACTCGCGTGGAGACATGAGACAGGAGACATGTGAGAGCTAAATATAAGAAGTAAAAAAGCTAGCAGAAAGGGAGAAGAATGATCGCGTGGTCGTTCTAGGCGAGGATTTGTGAAGAATTTTTTGCCGGCGTCGGCGGTAAAACATGATGATGAGTTATGTTCTACCATAGACCATGCGGTAGACTTGGGTGCAACGCCCAACTCCTACTCTGCAGAAGGCAAAGAATTCTTCACATTTCCTTTCGATCATGCCCATATGAGCCTGCCTAGTTCTAGTTTTCCGTTCTAAGTTTATAACTGAATCGCTCTAGAATACCTATCCGTCTTTCAATTTCATTGCTTTCGTTTCTCTTAGTCTCAAATTTGCCGAAAATAGCCAACAAAATCGATACAGTAGAACCTTGCGGCAATTAAAAACATAGTAACAAATATAAGAAACGGAAAACAAATGTAGCCCGAAAAAAGAGTAACTCGTCTCATGTCTTGGATGGTCCCGTTTCTATTAAGAATGTCGAGAGGTAAGAAAGTACACATTCTGCCACATAGCAGTTTGCATTAAAACAACTACTTCCGGTGTAACAAGACTGTAGATACAGATACAGTTTTGAAACTACTATTAAGATAGATGAATGCTGGATTTTTATGTAAAAGGAACAGATCGGCAACAGAGTGAAACTTGTTCATCGGTTTATTGTAAAGGTTTACACCCAATTACACTGTTGTGAAAGAACAATGACACTGTATACCCCACACGTGAACTTCCAGCAGAAAGTGAAAACTGTTATATCCACCCATAAGGGACCCTTGCACGCAATAAAAGTGTCATTACTAAGTAGTGTCATTACTGGAATTGCATGGGAATTCCATCATTACTCGCCTTACACGTTCATTAAAAGTGACATTACTGCTCAGAAATGACATTACCAACGCCCCGTGTACGGGGCCCTTATAACTTGCGCCGCTCCACTTCATAAGTTTGCATGAATAGGAAACACCGTGATAATATATTCCCATCTTCCTGCAAAGTATGTAATACCAGTACGCAGATGCTCACACATATCAATTCACTTCCTCAACGAAACTCACACAGCTTGTAAGCCGTAGTACATTATGTCTAATATTCGACAAGTAAACATTTTTCATGTTCATTTGTCAAATAGGAGCCTCTGTATAGGGGCTCTCACACGCGCAATAAAAGTGTCATTACTAAGTAGTGTCATTACTGGAATTGTATGGGAATTCCATCATTACTCGCCTTACACGTTCATTAAAAGTGACATTACTGCTCAGTAATGACATTACTAACGCCCGTGTACGGGGCCCTTATGGTTAGGCCAAGCAAATAATAAAACAGTGTACAGAGGCATTTGAAATCATAAGGGGCCCTTACACGCGCAATAAAAGTGTCATTACTAAGTAGTGTCATTACTAGAATTGTATGGGAATTCCGTCATTACTCACCTTACACGATCATTAAAAGTGACATTACTGCTCAGTAATGACATTACTAGCGCCTCGTGTAAGGGGCCCTATACAACCACAGTCCATCGAGAATAGACAGGCCAAAACAGTTCAACCAATCGAGCACAATCGGATTTCACTTGGAGCATCCTAGTAGCAAAGTTGGACTCCGTCAGCGCTCGACCGGTTGACCCATCTGGGTTTCACTATACCACATGTTAAGCGGAATAAATCGTAATTATTAAAAAAAATACTTCCTTTGTGTGATCCTCCAGGCATTCTCAAATTGTTGATAGTGGACAGTGGCCTTATAGTTATCACCCCCAGGGTTGCCAAAATTAAATCTGTATTTTTATCCTAAAAAATCTTTTCATCTATGTTTACTCTTCGAAAAATCTGTGTCGATATCTGTATCGAATCAGTTGAGTCGTTTAACCTTTTGCTGGATTATCTATCGAAGATATTAATTCCTGTTGTTTAAATCAGTCAAGCAATGACCTGTTTACATTTTCGTAAAAAAAACACTACAAATCGTTCTGATATTTTACATCCAGAAACTTGAACTTTACCGATGTGCGAAATGGAAAAATAATTTTCTTCTTCATTTAATGACTTTTGTTGATATATAATGTTATATACATTAAGGCACCACCTTATTGGGACTTGCGATTTTCAAATGTCTTCAAAATTCTCAAAATAGTCGAACGTTTTGCACAACCAGAATAGCTTACCTCCTAAATTAGACGATTACGAATCTTTCTATACTAATTAGAGCGTTGTCAGTTCAGTTATGTCGTAGTGGTGTATTTTTGAAAATAGTGCATCGAAAAAATCGAAAATCGTATGGGAAATCAAAACATAGTACTCTTTCACAGCTCCTAACTGAGATACGGCTGGACGGATTGACTCCAAATTAGCTCACCTCCTAGTCAAGATATCACTAAAGCTAATTCTGATAAGACTACATGATTATTTACAGCAGGAATTGAGTGGTGTATTTTGTAAAATTGATTTGATAATTTTTTGAATGTCCGCCCATGTTGGCAACCGTGTGTTTGTTATTATTTTCGCGTGCACAATAAGTAAACCAACGAAAAATGGACATAATTATATAATAGAAAATAAAACCAAAATAAAGTTCGTCAAATCCACCTATTTCATTATGATTGGATTGAGTTGGTATCTAAACGATTGAACATAATCGACTGTTTACACAATTACTGTATAGAAAACCGTAAATAGTGAAAAATGCTGGTTCCAGTAGTTGACCGATTTGCATCCATTGTTCACAGTATGCAAAACTGTATTATGCGTGTAGCAAACGTTGGGAGTATACATCTCGTGCCGTGCAGGCGATGTATTATGACATCGACGATCGAAAAAGCATGAGCATATTAGTATATTTCAATCAGTGATGCAGAATATTAACTTGCTAGATATTGAAATTTTACATTCGAGTGTACAAATAGGCAATGTTTTACTTCTTGCTGTTTATGAAAACAAAGCAAGCGTGACTTTTTCTGCTTTTTCTCACTTTTCGCTACAACATAATATTTAAATTTTCTCTTCTCCGGCATTGTATGAGACAATTTTAAATATCTAATGTCCTCGAAACTACTAGTTTCGCATTGATACACAGAAATATCGAACGCAAAAACTATACGATTTTGATACGACAGTTTACTGAGAAACTGGAAAATATTTTAACTTTCAACACGGTGAAAAACAATAGTTGTAAACATGGCCTCGGAGTAAACTACGATGCTGAAATAATGTTTTCAACTCAACGTAATGCCTATATGTTAATAAGAAATCAAAAATTACAATCGCATGGACTCATTAGGCTTTAGAGCGGAAAATCAATAGAACCAAGAGCACTTGCCCAAACTTTCTCAAAACCATACAACGATTCATCAAACTTGACAGTTCTTCGACTTTTTTTTACGACCATACATCATATAACTACCACAATAACATACGACTATGCGTCATAATGTCCGAAAAGGAATACATCAGAAGGTCTGACACGTTATAATACATAATTAGTGAGTAATGAGATCCGAACGCCAATGTGCATTAGTGGCGTGACCAGGATATTAGTGACACGGAAACTTGCCAATCAAAGGTGTCCGCAAAATGACAAGCAAAGTGTTGTGGAGGAGAATTTTACGACAATATTCTGGTGTGAACGGATTTGCATGCATAATCACATAGAAAAATATGATCGTTTATACAAAAAAGGTTTCGACTGGCTTTATTGTGGTTCATTTTTAAATGGTGAATGATAAAATATTATTACTCAAAGATGTTTGCATTTGCATATTGACAAATTACATAAATTACAATATACCTTCAAGTAGTATGTGAAAAACATCAAAACAAAAAACTCTACTGAAAAAGTTTTCAATTCCTCTACCGTCTCTGTCCAAAGATAGAGCTGATCTACATGAGATAATAATTATCGAAATGCTTAATTTTACCCGATATACTTTCTCGAAGTCATCAAAGCTCCAGGATGCATACCTAGAGCGCTAGAGATTTTGTTCGTTGAAAGTACCATGAAAATGGGAATTTATTTTATTTAGAACCGGTTTATTATCGATGTACTCTGAATATAGTAAAATTGACCTGTTACCCACAAACAAAATAATAAGAACTACAATTACAAGCTATTGCCAGATCAGAACATCGTAACAAAAAAACTATCAAAACTGTAGCTCCCATTGATACTTGTTATAATTTACTGTTATTTTAACTATTAACGAAAGCTGATTTATAATACAACTTGTAACAAAAATTGCGTTATAATCTTGTTATGCTATACTGATCGGGTAGGCTCACATTTTAGAAAAATTTCCACTATTCAACATTCATTGCAACAATCATTGTAATTCAGGAACCGGTAACCGGATCTATATAAAATTCAATAGCAGCCGATGGGAGTGTTACCCATTTCATTTGAAGCAGTTTGTGAAAATTGGTTCAGTCGTTTCCAGGAAAATAATGTGACATTTTTGGTTTCAAGCATACACACAAATGCATATACACACTCATACACATTTCTGGGGGTAGTATAGACGATAGTTCCGATAGACGCTAGACGCTAGAGAGCGCGCCAGCATGTAGTGAGATTTGACAGTGGACTCTGTTGAATCTATATAAAAGGCTACATAAATCCGCAGGCAGCTTCGTCAGTCAAGTTTGAACCGCGTAAGGTTAACTAGCCTGCCGCCGGAGTGCCATATAAGGATTGATACCACTAGGATTCTAATTCTGGACGTGGAGAAAGAATTCATCGGAATGGTAATACAGATCGACAACCACGCTGGTAAGGATGTGCGACACCTCACCGAATCGGCAAGTGAGCTAATGATAGCCCCGTCCCGTCCCGTTAAATCTTTGGTAAATCACTAACGTTCGAAATCAAGCACTTTAGCCGGTGGAAGTAATCTCAATTAGTGCCGATCCGGCTCTAAATGTAGTAATTTATGAAGGACAACCACAACTCTCAAATGCAAAGGTAACCATGGGACCATATAGAGACGACTGCTTACTACGGGCATAGATAGCGGCTTAGAGTTGGGCCCCAATAGGCCTGGGAGATAACAACTTAACCTTCTGGAGATGGCGCTAGTATACTGAGTGCACGAGTTTTTTCAATAATTTTTGGCGGCACTGTAATCATCAGTTTATCACTGAAAGTGAAAACTGGGCAGACAATTTAACTGTTTACAACTTTGTCGAAGACTGCAAATCAATCCAACTTCCCTGCGAGAAGTTCTTAAAATATTAATAAAGTGATGTATGAGTTAGTTTGGCATAAAGCCTGCCAATACAAGGTAGTAAAACAATGATCGATTCCCAAGAAGTTAATTTTTTGGCGAAATTATGATTTGGTTTAGCTGAAGAGTATGTTTGAAAGGCTTTTCGTACATGATTTGAGTAATTTTTTAACTAGAATATTTTTGTTCTACATTTCACCGCCAACACTAACTTTTCAACGAAAAGAGAAAGAAGGTGTCTTCTACAAAGTCGTAGAATAAGCCATTCCCAGTAGTTTTTGTAAGAATGTTCATATAATATCTTTCTTATTTTAAAAGTTAGTGTTGGCGTCTTCTATGCGGTGAAATAAGGTACTTAAATTTTGTTTTCAAAAGATGTGCTAAAATATTCCAAACATACTATTCAGTTAAATCCAATCATTATTTCGCAAGAAAACAAAGTTCGTGGGAATCGACAACTGAATCACCAGCATATGCTGTTAGAACCCATGCAAAACTGACTAAGACATCATTTCAATAAAAGTGTAATAACACTCCCAAGGCAGTTGGATTGATTTTAAGTCTTCGACAAAGTTGTAGACAATGAAATTCCATGTCATATTTTCACTTACAGTGATTAACTGATGTACATAGTGCCACCTAGCGGTGAAAATGAAGTTTAGTAAATTGTTGAAAAATCCCATGAAAGCTTCGAACACATTGGTCCGGTAGCTAGACTTATTCGATTTGGCTCAAATTTAGAGCAGATAGGACTAGGAACCGACTTGGGTATGTGCCGATTGAGTTTTCAAAAATTTGTTTTTCTTGCTGGGCTGTCTAATGTGCACAGACTTCACCAACGCTTGTGTAGTTTGTTTTCTAGCAAAAGCAATGGAATGATGGAAATTCAAATCGATGCCATGTGATCTGTTCCGGAGACACTCACGGATGTTCTAGAATAAGAACATTTTGTTGTTGGAACCAAACAACCCTTTAAAATACGTATATGTCAATTTCCTTCTATTTAAAAAAAAGATTGAATTCAGCCATTTCGAACCGTTATGCGACATCTCACACTTCATGTTTTTGCAAAACAACAGGATTACATCTTGAAGGCTTTTTAGTTGGGTTGGCGGCACCCTGGCGTTCCAGGACCTTGATTTTCCCTAAAACAAGAAGCAGACACCTTCAAGATGTTCTCCAGCGCTCTTATGTATTACGATCATGAAGTTTGACATGTCACGAGACGGGTTTTATTGAGGATCAAAAATTGGCCTTCATTCCGATGAAACCAGGTTTTGTAAAATCATGGAGTGTCATACGCAGCTAAACTGATATAAAAATCGATAAATTAGTTTTTGGATCTTCGGAAAGGAAGGTAACTTTAATACTTCCGACAAAACATCCGGAATACGATAATTTTCGAAAAGCTGGCCTCGGTTCCTGAAACTAGATGAATTTTGTGATCGTTTTGAAAAACCCGAATCTAATGTCGTTGGAACACGTCTGAGAACCATAATTTTGAAATTTATTACCGGGGGTGGGCGTAGCGTAGTTGGTAAATCGATTGCCTTGTACGCAGCGCACCTGGGTTCGAGTTCCGACCCCGCACATAGGGTTGGAAATTTTTCATAAGAGATTTTTCTAACCCGAAGAGGCAAATGACCTTAAGGTTAGAACCTCTATAATCGAAATAAAAAACAATATTACATTGATTGAAATGGAGGTTGCGGACCGAAGAGTTA
Organism: Topomyia yanbarensis; assembly: GCF_030247195.1. Lineage (NCBI taxonomy): Eukaryota > Metazoa > Arthropoda > Insecta > Diptera > Culicidae > Topomyia > Topomyia yanbarensis. The sequence continues at coordinate 216,612,641 of NC_080671.1, read as the reverse complement.
ATATCAATATATACTAATGCCGCCTAATGGGATTATTTCGAACTAAGCATTTCTCCAATCGTTGACGATTTACTTGCTCTATTACTGTAGAACTCAGTTGTTTCTATATGCAACAGTTTTCGATTTATTGTCAAATTAACGGAATATGTACTGAGTGTACGACGCGACTGCTCGTGTAGTTTTTTTATGCGACTTCCAGAAAGTTATAAACCCTTGTCCGCTCCCAGACACTCTCTTCGACAGGTGGGAGATGCACAAACCAAAATGCAATCTTCTCGGGTGTGGACTGCAATTCATTATAATTATTAATTATAATTCGTTGTCCTCTGTCGTGCGACTTGCCGTCGCGTACCAGGGCAAGTTGTTGGGGAAAGCATTCGGGTTGGATTGTAACAACGAGTCCAAATGACGAGAGAGTTCATCAGCAGTTAGATATGGCGATGATACCACAATACCAGACAATTTCAATCTACAATGAATGAGAGGTTCATTCCACGAATGTTTCTCCTTCCAGAACATTTGCATAAAAATCTTGGCCTTGATAATGATTGGCCCCAAGATTCCCAATGGGTCAAACAATTTGGTAATTTCTGATGCCACTACTAGCTTTGTAATGGGATGATCGATAGAAAAATCCGGAACTTTGAACCGAAACGTATCTGATTCGGGATGCCACAGTAGGCCAAGAGTATTTGTGGAATTTTCAGCTGCATCGTCAATCTCAAGAACTGATCTGCTCTTTTAGTTCGTCAGGAACGTTGGTAAGTGCTTCGGAAGAATTCGAAGACTATCTTCTCCACTCAAACCCTGCGGTGTCGAGAATATTCTGGGCTTCACATTGAAGACTGACGGCTTCGTCTACGCTGATCTCACCACTCAAAAAGTCATCTACATAGAAGTCCTTTCCGATTTTTGCTGGTACATCATCTTCTTTTTTTCTGAATAATCGAACTGCAGCTGTTGAAGGCTGTTGCCAAATAAGGAGTGCTGGCGGTGCCATATGTTACCGTAGTGAACTCATACGGTCTTATCTCCGAATCCGTGGAATGCTGCCAGAAAATTCGCTGCAAGGTAGTATCATGAGGGTGTATCGAAATTTGGCGATTCATCTTGGTGATGGATATCACCAAAGCAATTTCTCGGATTCGAATTCGAACCACAATAGAGCAGAGAGTTTCTTGTACGGTTGATCCAACCATAAAGCAATCATACAGAGAGATTCCCGTAGAAGACTCATCGAAAATCACTTCACACTCGTAGAATCGATGCGGTTGACTGCAAACAGCACAGCGAGAGGTGGTTGTGTGAGGGACTGTCGCTGTATGTGCGACAGATAAACGAGACCTTTCCTTTAAGTTAGTGTGGAATCCTGTTACTTCATTGCTCAGCAAGTGCAGAATACGAGCTTGCTCGTGCAAAAAATGGATTATTTCTTCGTACGTCGGAATTTTATCTATTATTTCACTTGTTGACTTCTCCCATTCCCGTAAAGTATGCTTGTCTAGGCGAGCATACACCATGTGCTCCAACAAAGAACTCCACGAGTCGGTCGACTCCCCCAATGTCGTAAATATTTTCACGGGGCGTTCGAACTGGTCAACAAGGCTCAATATAGCATCAGAAGATTCTTTTTGAACAGATTCAATGGCATATAGAGTGGTTCAATGGCATATATAGTGGGGCTGTCGGTTCCGACAGCATGAAGTAACAAGTTACTTTACGCTTGTCCGGACATGCCGTAGACTCAGGTGATTCGCATTTCTAATGCCAAAAGATCTTGACTCCTACGGTAGCAGACAAAAAGTTAAGTCGCCGGTGAGCTCTAAGCTTGCATATATGATCCCTCCACGCTTTTCTAAACTTTCTTCCTTCAACTCCTTGCTCTCCCTTGAGTACTATAGCTCTTAATATTGAAAAATATACTTCACCTTCCAGTCCTTTGCTAATTAAATGCCGTAACAACTGTTGACAAATTGACTCAATAGGTCGTTAACAAAAATGGTTAACAAAAAAATGGTAAAAATATAGAGTGTAAACATGATTTTTAATAAGCAAACGATAACATCGTAACGACCAACTAGTAGATCCCATGCGACCTTGTAATTATCTGTTGTGATACTGATGGTGTCTAATAGCTTCCTCACAGGCCCCTTCAGCGCGGCCATCAAGTAATGAAATTTATCAACTAACTGCAAATTGTTATTTCCATGGATCAAAACTGTATACGCACTTCGGAAAGACATCATCATCAAAAGTACGCAAATCAATTTTAGGTAATCGTACAACTGATGATACAGGGGCAGACACCATAGCGGCAGATCTATTGTAACGACTGGCCTTTGTGATAATAGAAAATCTGGCAGCAAATAATATTTCTCCTCCATTTCATCCATTTGTTTAGCAAAGTCGACCACTGTTTCTGCACCATCACTTGTTAGCAGCTCAACATTTATTGAGGTAGAAATATAGCGTTCGAAAAGCTGATCGAGTCGAGACCCTAGTAACAATTACGGTTTTATTTATTTATTTATTTATACTGGTCTTCGATTTTCTCGTACAGACAGTTCCTTAATTAATAATAATTCTATGTTTAAAGGTAGTCTTAGTAATGTTAAAATCATACTTGTCAGCTACATCATTAAAATTACGACAGCATACATTGAACGGATTGTTTTGTGAAAAAAGAGTACGATACATCGGTAACCGAAAGAAATTAGTTCGTCTGGTGGGTCTAGGTGGTACGTTGAATCGGAGCTGGCTCAGCAACTCCGGGCTATCTATATTGTTTTCCAGAAGATCGAACACGAAGAGCCGTTGCAGCATTATCCTCCGACTTGCAAGAGTTGGCAAACGTAGAAGATTGCATCGATGTTCATAGGGCGGTAGACGAATAGGATCAGTCCAAGGTAGTAACCGCAGAGCGTAACGAACGTGACGCTGAATTCGTTCGATGCGATTAATTTGAACAGCATGATCGGGTGTCCACACAAGCACGCCGTACTCCAGGATGCTACGCACGAGTGCACAAAATAGCGTTTTTAGGCAATAAATATCGCTGAATTGCTGCGTGTTTCGTTTAATGAACCGCAGCACGGCATAGGCCTTGGCTGTAGTCATTGCAATGTGCTGCGCGAAATTTAGTTTGTTATCGATGAGAATGCCTAGGTCCTTTATCGTATTAACTCGGTTGATACTGCTTTCTGCCATTCTATAATCAAATGTCAGGACGTGCCTGTTTCGACAGAACGATATCACATTGCACTTTTGCACATTTACTTCCATCCCGTTATGAGTACACCAATTTAGCAGCATATCAATATCGGCTTGAATAGCACAGCAATCGACTGCCGACGCAATTACACGGAAAAATTCCAGATCATCAGCAAACATATACTTAGGAGACTGTATAGCGGAGCACAAATCGTTTACGAATAAAATAAACAGTAGCGGGCCCAAATGACTACCCTGAGGCACACCCGACTCTATCACAAACGGAGATGATCTCGTTTCATCTATGCGCACAAATGCACTACGCTCGGTGAGGTATGACATTATCCATCGTGTCAACCACTCAGGAAGTCCCATGCGCTCAAATTTGGCCACGATTAACAAATGAGGCACCCTATCGAACGCTTTTGCAAAATCAACGTAAACGGCATCAACCTGCTGACGTTTTCCAAGCGCGCTACTAAGTGACGAAACGTACGCCATAAGATTAGTACTCGTCGAGCGTTTTTTCACAAATCCATGCTGCCACTCGGAAATGATGTGGTGAACCTTCGGGTACAGCAAATCATGAACGAGGCTTTCAAAAATTTTCGGTAAGCAGCTCAAAATTGAAATGGCTCGATAATTTTCAACATCGTGGATGCTACCTGCCTTGTGGATCGGTGTAATAGATGCTGTCTTCCAGACACTCGGGAAAATTCCTTCGGACAATGACCTGTTGAAAATTATACTCGCAGGAACAGCCAACGTTACAGCACAGCTCTTGAAGAAGATAGGCGGTAAGCCATCCGGACCAGCACCCTTAGAACCATCAATAGACTGCAACTTCAGCTCCACATCACGCGGCGAGAAATTGAATAGCGACATATTCAAATCGAACAACGGCAGACTATTCAAATATGCTTCAGACAAAGGTGGTCGGTTATTACTTTGCACACTTTGAAAAAAGGATGAGAATAGATTTGCCGATCCAATCGGGGACTCGGCTGTAATTGCGTTGTAACTAACACGTTGTGGGATTCCGGACGACTGCTTACGGCTTCTTACAAATGACCAAAATGAATTTGGGTCCTGCTTCAGGTTCTCCTCCGTGCGATGAATATAGCAACGAAAGCAATGCGCAAGCAAAGAGTTATATTCGCTCTCAATGGCATGCAGCTCAGCTTTGTGCCGATCATCTCTCCAGCGAAAGTATCGTTTCCTAACCTTGCGAAGACGGTTCCGTAGGTTCTGTAGCTCGTTATTCCACCAAGGCTGCTTTTTACCACGCGGACGACGAGGTCGCTTCACAGGAACAACATCACGAAATATAGCATACATTTTGTCATACATATTTGTCACAGCTTCATTAACACTGCAACCAACAAGAAATTCCTCCCAATGAACTTCGGCGAACAATGTGTTGAGCCTCTCGAAATCACAGCGGGTAAAATCAAAGCCAAGGGAATCAACAACAATACCAGGAGCGTTTTGCTTAATAACGTCAAGCTCGAATAGCAAGATAAAAGGCCGGTGATGTTGGTCGATCTTTAGCAATGGTAACGGTGGCTCACACAATTCAACACAATCAGTGTCACTAATGAACGCTACGTCAAGAAGTCTCGCGTTTACGTTTTCGAGATCGTTTATCTGAGACATTCCGTTTGCCAAAACCGACTCAACCAAGGATATTTCCTGTTCAGATGAAGCATTTACCGGTATCATACAGTTCAAATTTTCATCCGACATCCTACGTAATTGAGGGAGATTATAATCCCCAACAGTCAAAACCACACCACGATCACCCGCAAGATCAATTAATTTTTTCACACATATTGCATGTTGCTCGTACAACAGGGGCTCACTGTTGGGCGGCAGATATATACAGCACACTATCATATCAAAGTTTGGTGATGAGATGCGAACGATAATTTGCTCCAATTGATCACAGTCAGCAATACAAATAGCAGAGCTCTGTAGGCCGTTTTTTACTGCTATCAGGACCCCCCCCCCCCCCTCCTCGTCTGTGCTGGCTGGTTTGGGGGTTTCTATCACAACGGTAAATAGTATAGTTCAGAGCTAGCTCAGAGTTTGAAACGTCGTTATTCAGCCAAGTTTCAGTAAAGGCAATAACGTCATAATCGCACTGAGAAATATTTAATAGTAATAAATTTGTCTTCGTCCGGATTCCACGAGTGTTCTGATAATAAAGCGAGATTGGACGGTAACTTTTTTCACGATTCGGACCACGTCTGTTGGAGTTGGTAGCAGAAAACTGATGTGCAGACGGAGGTGTGCGGATGCAGGTTAAATCCGCTGGTAATTCTTGAGCATCAGTAGAACTTTCTGTGTGACAGTAGGAACGTGCGAAGAGTGGCTTATTGTGATTTAGTGTCTGTTGGTGTTGGCAAGAAGCGAAAAATATTACGTGTGTTCGACGAGGGCTGGAAATCAAATGGTCGGAAAACAATTCCCTTCTGCCATGTTGATTTGGATAGGGATAAATCTTTCAGCTGCAAATCAATACCAGCTTTGAACGATACGAATGAAAGTTCATCAAGTGTTCTGCCTTTAGGTACAAGTTTAACAACGTTCACAGCTGTGTCTGTTTTCAAATTGTTCCTGATCAGCTTTTCGATTTGATGCACTGTTGCCTGAGGATCGAAACCAGATAAGTACAGCCAAAACTGTTTATCCTTTTTAGCTGCCACCAATGGTATAGCGTCGTCCGGTTCAATATCTTTAGTACCTTCAAAAATGTTATCGCGGTGCGGTGGTTCATCCGGGATTAATAGCCGTGGTCTCTTGCGTGAATTTGGGTTTAGTTGTGTTCTACGTGGTGTGGTGGGAAAGGGCGTTCGCTGAAGTATTGTATTGATTTTCGTGGTGTTGAGTGCAACTTCATTCCTCAGTTCGTCCAGCACCTTGTTTTGCTCTTCAACCATTGACTGCATTGCGTTATTCGTCGATACAATAACTTGACGAAAACAAGCATTTGCCATCATTTTTGTACAAGCTTTGCACATCCAAAACAATTGTGAACATCCAGATACAGCGTCACGAATTTCCGCTGACTGGTGAGCACATTTGAGGTGGAAAGATGATTTACAAAAGCCATTGCAAACTATTTCATCTGCCTCGTCAATACTGCGAGTACAAGCACAACAAAAAGGCTCCATTGCTGTTTTCCGTACGATCTCAACACAGAGCGAATGCGGTGCAGTTTTTGGCGATTTGTCGATGTAATTTAACAAACAACGTTGTACTCCAAGCCACACCGATGCAGTGATGAAAAATACGTCGGATATGAAATAATCCACAACGAATAAATCCGAAAAAAACGATAAAAACACAATATTAGCACAGAGAAATAAAAACAACCAACCGAATTGACTAACCTTGTTGCCAGAAGAAATCTTGTTATTGATCCTGTTATTGATATCATCACCAAAAGTACGCAAATCAATTTTAGGTAATCGTACAACTGATGATACAGGGGCAGACACCATAGCGGCAGATCTATTGTAACGACTGGCCTTTGTGATAATAGAAAATCTGGCAGCAAATAATATTTCTCCTCCATTTCATCCATTTGTTTAGCAAAGTCGACCACTGTTTCTGCACCATCACTTGTTAGCAGCTCAACATTTATTGAGGTAGAAATATAGCGTTCGAAAAGCTGATCGAGTCGAGACCCTAGTAACAATTACGGTTTTATGGCACTCTTGAAGCCCTTCTTAAAACTTAGAATGCACTTGTACTGTGCTATAAAACTAAAAATACTACTTGGGGATACACGCGAATCAATTTTATCACAATCATGCGCAGCATCGAAACCATTTACGAACTTTTCTATCGCCAAGATTGAATTCATGGTGACGCTTAGCACCTTAGATTGTTTCCTCAGTTTTGCCATTTCACAATTCAGGAATCTAAAGGACCCTCCACAACTATCAAATTTGATGGAAACTACTCCTACTCTCAATGAATTCACAAAACTGCCAACTGTAGAATGCCCAGTGTACTCACCGTAGCCACTACTTCAGTCTCTTACAACCACTAATCTGCTCAAGCACTCCGCCAAGCCCCTTTAGTGATGTAGGTTTTCACGTAAAGGCCCAGACAATGACGAGAATCACATAAGCAGGTTTTAACGACAAACCCGGCGAAACGCCAGGAAGAATGCTTACAACTCACTTGCGGATTTTTCAATCTACCCGTGAATAACAGGAGCAGTTCAATTTTCACTACAACTGTGCGTTTTTTGCGAACTTTTTTATTTATGTCCAGACTAATTTGTGCATATGATGCCCGACACGTTGCGTAATTTTGACCGCTCACAATTTCATTTTCTCGTGACACACGGTTTCAAACTTCACCCAGAACCAGACCAACCTTTATCAGGAAATATTCTGCCAATCGCGTTTGGCTGCTTGGCTGGTCCGTAATCCACGCTCGGTTGAGCGGTGGTAATAATTTGGATCGCCTGATCGACCCCGATTTGATGTCCGGCTCGAAGAACCAGAAAAATGTCCGCACCGGGACACTCTTTTCGACAGCTGGGGGATGCACAAACCAAAGTTCAATGCTCTCGGGTGTGGGCTGTATGGAAAACTGTTCCAATTTAATTATTTTCTGAAGGAAAGTTTCAAATTTGATACTTTGTAGTGGAAAATTCTATTTAAATCTGTGCTGTGCTAAACGGTTTCATAAGAACTGATAAATTTATTGCGAGTGTGATGTGATTTATAGTTTGATGCTACCTAACTTGATACATTCGCTGGATATTGTTTTGATATCTGGAGACGGGATAGCTTCTGATGTCTATTTTGCGGACGCAACAACTCAATTAACAAAAATAATAAAAACAATAGAAATAGGGAAAATAATAACGGAGCAAGTGTGGTGAATTCGTTCGCAAAGTCGCAGATCCAACAAAACGACCAAGTGCAACAGTAAATGCAACTGTAACTGCCGCAGCAACTAAAGCAGCGCCGGATGCCCGCACTGGAAACAAGCGGTGATAAACCACTAGGACGCACAGTGTCGCCTAGCCGGACAAAATCTTTTATTTTGGGTTTTCATGATTTAATATTTTTATCTGTTTGTAAACAGGTTGAATAGAGTCTTCCCAAAATATTAAGTGTTGAGGACGAAAGATAGATTTTTTACAGAGCTTCAAAGGTGAAATAGATGAACAATTTTGGAAAAAAACTGTATTCAAACCTGTGTTATTTAAATGGACATATCTTTTTAGCTAGGATTCCGATTAGGATCGAACTGGTTCCATTTGAAAGGTTATTTACTGGACTTATGCTCGCTATTCGATTTAGTCTTTACAAGCCTTTATTCTCGCTCAAACATGAAGAACAAATGATGAATCGTGCATTAAATTAAGATTATGATGTTCAAAGTGGCTATACTTTTTTTTGAAACAGTTCGGAAAGATCGCTTGTAGTTAATGATATTTGAAAATTAGTGTACTTTCCGAACATGAATGTCTTCTTTTGCCCCTTCTGCCCCGAAGTATGAAAAATGATGATTTTTCATATTGTCTAAAGGAGACGCATGGCAGTGTTTGGTTACCCAGGGTAAGTTATATAATTTATAAATGTCCCCAGCATTATCAACAATTGAAATAATGTGTATTCTACTAAAAATTCACTATATCAAGTTTTTTGAATATGAATTTTCATATATAGTGCACATTATATTCGTAAATGTTAAATTTTCGAACCACGCTAAGCGCCAAAATTTTTGGGCAAAAAAATAAAAAATTGACATCAAATATGAATTCAGCGCTACAAAATTACCCTAATGTGAAATTTTCATCAAATTCGGGCCACTTTTGACCAGCAGAATCCTTCGGCAACACGGTGACCGAGAACTGTCGAGAGGAAATGGAATACTAGTAAAGACATCGACAAGCAACTTTTTGTTGAGGATTTTCTCATGGAGAGCAGTGTTTAGAACATGGGTGCAGACAAGCTGACCGAAACGTTAACGCATGTGATACAACAATGTCTAGTAAACTGGAGCTAATGAGCAGACAGCGTTCAGCATACTCTTCCTCCAGCACTTTCCGGGCTGCCTGTCGCGTTCAACGTGCCAGAACCCAAACAAATAGAGAGGCACGAATTGTATTGCGCCCTACACGCAGAAACGCTCTCAAACCGGGAGGTAAAGGTAAGAAAAATAAAACTGCTACAAAGCGCGATGCCGAGAAACTGGCGCCAACACTTGGGCTTATCAAGTCTTGACGGCGACGATCAAGCGACCGTCGAAACCTTTTGGAATGTGCCCAAATATGCTGAAGGTTGTCGTAGAGGCTCTAATCCCGGTCCCGGTCTCCAATGTCAAACTGCTGGCAATGGCGAAGAGTCTAAAAGTGAAGAAAGCTCCCGGTTCCGATGGAATCTCCAACATAACATTAAAAAATGCAATCCTGGTGTTTCTGGGCATGTTTCATGTTCCTGATTCCATTTCGTAGGAGGCGACTGAATACAGGAGTGCCTAAGTCAAGGTGCAGTTCCGTGCCGAGGATTTGATGGCTGGAGGATCCAAAATATGCCAGTCGCGCACGGAATATTTTGAAATTTCTCCCTTACTGTGTTATGGACCGATATTTTCATTGCTAATCGTGGGAATCAAATGATCGTGTCCCAAATAAACCTGATGTGGCTCGCTCCATGCGTTTACATTCTAACTTGCTTGGTGTCCTCTAGTTGTTATGCAATATATGTTGGAAATGAAATGTAGTTTTGTAATCAATACTGGTGAGTATAGCACAAATCAATCTCCAGCATAAATCTGCAGCAACTATGAATCTATCTCGGCTTATGCAGGAAGATAAAACTTCCATAGCATTGGTTCAAGAACCGTACTAAAGGAACCTTCTATATTGGAAACTGGCATAACACTACCTTCATTGCTTACAAAAAGGCACGCATGACTAACACACGTGAAATGCCTCTTGCTTGCATTCTTGCAAATAAGTCTATTTACGTGTGTCTCATATCGAAGCTCCCAACTCGCGATATCTGTGCAGTCACAATTTCTTTTACTGTCGGTAAGAGTAGAGCACTCTAGTTAGAGTGCGGCCAAGACGCGTTTGACGTATCCAAACGAGCAGAAATCTGACGTATTTCTATTGTGAATACGTCAAATTTCATGTTCGTTTGGATACGTCATAGCCTCTTGGCCACACTCTAACTAGAGTGCTCTAGGTAAGAGGCAGGCAGAGATAAGGAAATAAAGTATATGCGGCTGTCCTCAAAGTAGCGTTCTATCACCTTTGCTATGGAATCTGGTTGCCGAGGCCTGTTGAGGAAACTTAATGTGCTTGGAATTCCAACCAAAGGGTTAGCTGTCGACTACCAATTACTAATTACTGGTCTTTGCATTGGAACAATCTTTAACTTAATGCAACAAGCATCGAGAGCTGTCGAACAGTAGTGTCGACAAGTTGAATGATCAGTTAATCCAAACAAAGCATCAATGATTCTATTAACACAGATTTGTTTTTGATTTTGAGCTACTGTGTGCAGATCAAGTTAAATACGTTGGAGTTATATTGGATTCAAAACTGAATTGGTCTGCTCACATTGAGTTCAGAGTCAAGAAAGCGTGCATGGTCTTCGGGTAGTGCAGACGAACTTTTGCAAAGACTCGCAAACCTAAACTGCCCATAAAAGCATAAGAGTCCCATATTGAAATACAGCAAGCCGAGAAAAACGCTGTTGAAGATTTACATTCTCATTGATCCTTATGGATAGGACAACCATGTTTTGGTATTTTTTTCGATGTTTTCTAAACAAACATGGTAATCTTATTTGTGCATTGTGATTCAGTGGTGATTCAGAATAGAATCTAACAGATAACTCATTTTCGACAAAAATCCATATGGAACTCTTATGTTTTTATGGGCAGTAAACACATCTATTAGATTTACACGACAATTGTACGTCCAATAATTTCATACGGCTTATGTGGTGGCAGAGGGGAGAGGTAATGACGATCCAGTCAAAACTAAATCATCTGCAATGAATGGCGCTCATGGCGTTGACTGATGCTTTCGTCACAACTTCGACTGCTGCCCTTGAGGCCCTTCTAAATTTCAAATTATTACACATACACCTCAAACAAGAAGCACTATCATGTGCATACAGACTGCAGGGTAGTGGGATTTGGAAGAGTAACCATATTGATGTTGCTACCAATCATACACAATTGTGGTCGCAAATAGTAACATGGGGTGAAGATATTCTTGCTCCCAGCGATATTACACTCACACGTAGTTTTCCTTACAGTACATTCCATGTGAAGATTCTCTCGAAAGAGGAGTGGTTGTCTGGCTATATGGAGGGACAACAACAAACGCAAGTGGTCTGTTACACTGACGGTTCTCTGATGAAAGGACGTGCTGGTACTGTCGTGAATGATTGAGAATGGAACAATCTCACTCACTAGGTAGATACATACTTTACTGTATTCCGAGCAGAAAAACTTGCGATTATGTGCGGGGTACAATCGTCCCTTCAACAGAACTTCTCCGGCGAAATTATATGCTTCTGCTCCGATAGTCAAGCTGCAATCAAGGTCTTAGCTTAGACAAATCACGGTCCAAGCAAGAGATCGCGTGCCGAACCATAATCGAAGAACTAAGTATTGGCAACACTATCTACCTTGTCTGAGTGCCCGGACATTCCGAAATTACTGGAAATGAATCGCCCGACGTATTCGCCAAGGCAGATGCGGTGATTGAGTTCGTTGGTCCTGAGCCATCCTTGCCAATTTCGACAAGTTGGATAAGCGAAAAATACGGCCCTGAGCTTCTTTTGAGCCTCGCAATTATGGGAGAAATCTACAAACGTCTCACCAAACAAAGGCGTTTCTAGAACAACCGCGCCCAGTGAGTTCGAAAAACCTCAAACCGCCGGCGTCGGCGGTAAAACTTGATGATGAGTTATGTTCTATTAATGACCATGCTGTAGTCTTGGGTGCAACGCACAGCTCCTACTTAGCAGAAGGCAAAGGATTCTTCACATTTCCTTTCGATTATTTCCATATGAGCCTGCCTAGTCCTAGTTTTCTGTTCTAAGTTTATAACTAATTCGCTCTAGAATACCTACCCGTCTTTCATTTTTCATTGCTTTGGTTTATCTTAGTTTTAAATTTGCCGAAAATAGCCAAGAAAATCAATACAGTAGAGTCTTGCGGCAATAAAAACATAGTAACATACTAAAGTTACTTATCCAATGTGGTAAAGACCTTTAGGCTTATTTACTTCCAATTCCCTCTCCTCCCTCATCCTTCTATTTTCCTTCCGCTCAGGAAATGATGAGAAGGCACGGCAAGGCATGAATCCCCGACTACATACGGGGAACGTGCCATTTGAGCCAAAAATCTAGAGTTTAATATTGTAGGGGTACAGAAAGCAGGCAGAGATGCACATTTATTTAACGCCGTCTCTAGCAGTCACGGCTGCTTTAGCAAATATCTGCATGAGTTCGGTCACGCGCCTTCACTCTGCTGCCCGGAGTAAGAGAGTGCGGAGGAATCACCGGAACCCGTGTACCAGCATCGAGGAAGTGCGAGACGAGTTTCTGGCTCTTTGCGCAGAGAATGACTTACAAGATATGCGCAAAGAAGCAAAGATGTGGAATACAATCAGTAGAATAGTCCCTCATATACTAGCAAACTAGTGACCAGAGCTGATAGTTAGAATAAGTGCACCATATCGGCCACCAAGGTATTTGCTAGATCCACCCCCGGGGACTAGCCTGAGTACATCGTCATAAAGCTGGGAGCTCTCGAAACAGACATAGATATCGTGAGAAACTCCTCCACCGGGGAACCCTCAATCAGAGTAGGGTGGATTCACCAACGGGGAATATTCGAGTAGATTGCGACAGAGCTTGGAGCTGAATGGCTCTCTAAAACGGCTGGTTGAAATTTACCGCTGGGAAATATCCGAGTAGAGTTCGAAGCAGAATGGCTCAATTTAGCAGAGAATCTAAACGGCCTGATGGCAAGTACGACAAAACATTTTCCAGAAATTACTTCCAATCCACGTGCTACACTTCTGCTGTCAACACTAACAGTAACAGCCATAGAATTTTGTGCGTTCATTAGCTATACCATCAGGATGAACTGCAGTAATTGCAGCAAGACAAAGATGTTAAACGTCGAAGTAAATTGTTCCAACCTAATTCTTGGACGGAAGGGGACTTCTTAGGTTGGCGGGAAGATTGAGGAATCTGATCTACACTACGACACAAAGCATCCTCTATTACTACAGCGTCACTCAATTCTAACCTTTTACGTACTGCTTCGTGATCATATCATGTATCATTATTGCAAACTGCTAGCAGTATTTCGAAGCGGGGTTGGATTGTAGGAGGTCGCGTCCAGTCACATCCGTCGTTTCTAGTTACCGATGATTATGCTGATCCGGTGAGCAGAGGGCACAGAGCACGAGGTGTGGTGGTGTGCAATCGATACACGACCCTATTCGTACGTTTATCAAAAAAAATCAGTTTATCTGGAAGAAAGATCTCAGCCACAATATTGGCATCTTCCACTAGGTTCTCCAGTTGCAACGGACTTCCAGCCAAGATATTCTCAGATATCGCATCGGTGTTAGATTTGCCTCCACGAACTCTACCGCCTCAGAAAACTCCGCATACCACATCAAACAGAACCTCAACTTCATGACAGATAAGAGTATAAAATGAAACTTGATACCAATTCAGTAACCATAACACGATTGACTCTGGGGTTCCGCAATCAAAAGAGTGTATCAACATCTAGGGAAAAACGCAGGCGATCAAAACTTCACATTCGAAGAATTGTCCTTTCTCAACCAGGTTTCAGCTAAGATGAAGTTTTGGCTAATGACACTAACCTGCATTGATGCTCATGAACCGCAGCTATTGACACCTGTCCATTTTGTCACCAGAATAACGCTCAAGACAGTTTTGAAAATGAGCATACTGGAGCGTCAAATTAGATTAATATCTCGTTATAGTTATATACAACGCTTATCACAAGAGTTTCAAACCGGTTGGCAGTTGGAATACGTTCGCTCGCTCCAACGTTTCTCGAAATGACAGAAATCATCGCCTGAGATTGCAGACTTCTAATTTTGTTATAGAACTATAAAAGACCAAGACAGTTGCCACTAAAAAAATTCTGCAGATGTTCCTAGAATTAGTTTAGTTGGTCAAAACCAGTAATTTCCGTCCAGGGGAAGCGAAAGACGGCAGGTACTCGTTTCATTAGACGAGTATATTTCGGGAAAATAGGAAAAACACGATTATATACCACTTTGAATAATCTTCATCCACTAGATTGCCACCAGTATTTTCGCATCTAGCGGAAATAAAATATATATCAAATTGCACTATTGAGTCGTCATCATGCTTTTTTTATTCCAACCCGTTCGATTGCCGTGTTTCAGATATTTTGGCGCCTTCGCGAATTTTTCGGACTCTGTCCGCAAGAACAATGATTCTGGTGTAAGAATATGCGTAAATTGCAAAATAGAATTGAAAACAACAAATATTTAAAATTTTGTGGGAATAATGCAGTCGTTGAATTAAAAACTATCAACAATGTTCTTGAAACTCATATAAATATGAATATGGTATCGTATCGTATACATTGCGGAATATTCCAGTAAATGTCTATTTTGAATTGAAAATAACGAAATGTTCTGTGTTATATGAAATATACGAATTGATTTTCAATGGCATCATAATTGCTTTAGCAAAAGAGATAGTTAAAATTATGAAGATCTATTTCGAAAATTTGGTTACCATCAGATACGCTAATTATCAAATTATCTGAACCTTATCATGTGTTTCATCAATCGCAAACAAGAAACACGCCCAACTCGATTCGATTAACACATTCTAGTTATGTTAGTGGACGTTCAAAATTCAAACATAGCCTGTGCTCATACGTTACATCGAAACAATTGACGAATAACATGATATGCATGATGTAAAACTGTGTGAAACATGCAGTTTGTTGAATCTTAGTGTTGGCCGTAAAACGGGAATGAATAACATTCCAATGGCGCTCCGTATTCAGAAAATAGGTAAATTAGTCGCACAACGTATAGCATGCAATGCGACACAAGTGTTGCAACAATAAAATGTTGCCAGATATTTTTCGCTTTATTTTCAATTTTCGTGATGAGGTGGTGCCTTAAGTCGACCAATGTAGCTGTCATATTTTTGGACAAAGAATTAAGACTTAACAAAGACACAGAGTGTTTCTGGAAGTAGGCTTCAGCCAGGCGTTTGCTGGGTGCTAACCTGAGTGTACTACAAACCTTTACCTTTCAGAAAGAGCGACCACTCTCGAATGTAAAGATATATTTTGATTAGGCTGTGCACGCAGACGAAGTAATGTTTGTAAACACGGCTCATAGTAAAAGTCATTTTTAAGTCGACTTCGTCAGCGTGCACAGTAGACTGCCCAGAAAAATAATGAATTTTTGAAAACTCAATCGGCCCACCACTGATTCAATTACTAGTCCCACCAGGAGTACTTGCACCAAATTTGAAGCAAATCGGACAAGTCTAGCTACCGGACCAACGTGCCTGAAGTTTGTATGGGATTTTTCGACAATTTACATGGAGAAAACCCACTAACTCGCATTTTTGCTGCTAGATGGCACTATATGCATCGTAATATCACTGTAAGTGAAAATAAGAAAGGTAATTTAATTGTCTACAACTTTGTCGAAGACTGCTAGTCAATCCGGCCTTGTTAAAAGAAGTTATTAAACTTTTAACGAAGTGATGTCTGAGTCAGTTTTCCATGGGGCCTAGCAGTGCACACAACCAGGAAATTTTAGTTCCAACTGTGAACGCATAGAGGGCGCCAGCACTAACTTTTCATAGACGAGAGATAGAATATCGAAATGTTCGGAAGAATTATTGAAAAATACCTGCTCTACAACTTTGTAAAAGAAACCGAATATCTATCTCTTTCCGTTGAAAAGTTAGTGTTGGCGCCCTCTGTGCGGTACAATATGGAACTAAAATTTTCTAACCAAAACATGACTCGTATTATTTACTACAACTCTTCTTAACATACTATTGAGCTAAATCTAACGGTTATTTCACAAACATGTATAGTTCGTGGGAATCGAGTACTGATCAGCGTTGCCAACTTTATTTTCAAAAAAACTGGAACCTCTCTTTAAAAAAGACTGGAAAAAACTGGATGCCCGAATAACCAAATTTATCCTTGCAAAAGGGAATGTAGTTTAGGGATGCGAAGTATTTTAAAATAAAATGGATCTATTTTTAATAAAACAGGATTCTCAAATATGAAGACAAAC
The DNA here is from genome assembly GCF_030247195.1 of Topomyia yanbarensis. Taxonomy (NCBI): domain Eukaryota; kingdom Metazoa; phylum Arthropoda; class Insecta; order Diptera; family Culicidae; genus Topomyia; species Topomyia yanbarensis. Next base: position 216,596,077 of record NC_080671.1, on the reverse strand, counting down.
ATTCAATATGAAAACGTTCAGCTATTAGACAAAATAAGAAAACAATTCTCATATAGCAGCGAATTTCTAGTTTAAGATAGTATAAAAGCGATCGCTACTATTTAAATATAACTTTTAGATCATTTCACATTACAAGTTTTAAGAAATTTGAAATGTTAAACGAAAAAATTGGTACCTTCAAACTAACGCACTATGCCATGTGTAATTACTACTAAAAAAACAATCTTCATTTTAATGAACAATATCTGCTAATCTTGCACTCCATAGCATATCAATTTCTAATGTGTATTGAAATACGACAGGGTGCAGCAAAATATGGTTACTGAAAAACAATTTCCCTTGTTCCCTAGAGAGGTTGTACTCTTCACAATTTCATTTATTTTATTTTATTATTTATTACTAGTTTATATAGTAAACTACTACTGTAAATTACAGCTGAGCCTACAGAACAGTATATGGACATAAAAGATATAACCAACCTATTTCAGCAAAAACCATGCAGTGTCATAGGTGGAAGAATTTGGTCATAGGGAATAACACTCACTCGTCGTCACATTCTTTCAAATTAGCGGGTTATTTATTGACCACTTGGAACTAACCCGGTTTGTCTTTTCGGGATAGATTTTCTTCAACATGAACCAAACATCGTAGTTTAATGCAGTTTTTTTTATGTTGTTATACGTTAAATTCAAATTGTTATCCTGAGGAAGCGCATTTCTTAGAATTCGCTAATAAAAGATACAATTTTACGAAATTCTCCAGTTTTCCATTATTTAGATTATTCAATAACAAGCCATAAGACCGCAATTGTGTGAATGTTTTTAACGAATTTTTTTGCACTCTAATATATCAAAATTTTCAAAAAGCTGGATCTTACCCTTCTTTTCCAAAAATTGCGTAAAACGGCTACATTTCGATTAATTTCCGCAATCATCACTAATAAGTGTCGTTTTGCAGATCTATGAGTAGAAACAGTTGTGCAAACGCCAGAGGATGAACTGGAAGGGCGATATTCTCTTTCGAATTTTTTTTTCAACCGTGTTCCTCGTATTTCGCGACAACATTATATACAATATGTAAAAAGAATATCTGCTCGACTGAGTATAATCGTTTGACAGTCTTTCCTTTGTTGAATTGCTTCTGAGTCACATTTGTGTATTTGTAACGTTACAAGAAACTAAATATTGAACAACCCTATGGCGTATTTTATCTGCCCTAATTCACAGTAAATTTTATTTTCAAGATTTTATAAGGTCAAAAAACAAAGTCAGTGCACCAAACTTACATGAAAAAAACTTAGTTGGTGAACGAAATAAAAAAATTGAGTCACCCTAAGAAACAGTTAATTTTATTTCATATATTTTCCTATGTCAATCAGGAGCGGAACCAGAAAAAAAATTCGGAGGGGGTCCAATATTTCGACTTTAAAATGTTCATTGTACAATATGTAATACCCTCATTTAATTAAAATCAGTTTTGGTAATCGAATCTGGTTTGCAAAGATTTTGAACTTAGAATCAATTTAAAAAAGAAACTTTTTAAAAATTATCAAGATGTTAAAAATTTTCGGGGGGGGGAGGTCCGGACCCCCAAGACCCTGGATCCGCCACTGATGTCAATAATATATTAAACTTACCAAAACTACTTGAAACCACCTTTTTCGATCCATTAGAAAGTGGTGATTGTGGTCTACAATCTCTTCTATACCGCGCCACACTGTGGTATGCGGTGTGTCCTGTTCTCATTTCATATTAATTTGATTTCTTAATAAAACACATGAAGGTGAAACTAGAAATACATCTGGTTTGGCATTTCAAATCTTTATTTTGAGTTATTCACAGGTTCAGAGGTAATATACATCGCTTTGTTTGAGCTTCAACAAATTCCTCAGTCGCGTTAGGGGACAACACTTTATATGCGACCGTTTGTGTTCATTTTGGTGTTGTCCCCTAACGCAGTGTTCGCAGCGGTTGCGAAAAAAATTTCCTAAAAACTCGAAAATCTAAGTATACAGTATTGTTCTGTGACTATCGATGATCAAATTTCTAGAACAAATAGATGCTCTAAAGTTCGAGACAGAGCAGGTTTTTTGATAAATACAACTGTAGGTTGGAAAATCAATTTTTTGCGCTGTTGTCCCCTAACGCGACATTTTCACCTCTCAAAAAGAAAGGACAACCTAGAGAACAACGAACTCATAACATTATCGTTGTGTTAGTACTTTTAAA